>NW_020714331.1:0-9483 GCF_002925995.2 Terrapene triunguis | reverse complement strand
TGTGTTTATGAAAGGGGTGCCAATAATGAGATGCTTCCTCCAGCAGAGGAACACTCCATCCTAAAAGTGGTCAAGAGGCAGGAGCTAGTGTTTAAACATAACTCCGGTCTGGTGCTTAACAGCAAGATGCAGTTCTTCCCCTGAAGATTTAGGACCTGTGGGGCAGAGCAGGTGGTAATCCCCCTCCCCAACCACAGTCTCTGGGTCAATGGGGTATTATCACCCTGAATTACTGTACAATGTCTTGCTTGATCACTCTTCTCTAGGTTACATCTGAAACACAGGAGCTAGTATCTTCCAGACTGACAGATGTCAAGGAGACCATGATCAGAATGGTAGATATGACCAAAGAGGCTTTGCAGGACAGCATGAAGACCACCAAATCAGTGGTAACTGACAGCATGAGCACAGTTGCGGAATCCAGAATGGGCCAATTGGCCATAAGTGGAATGGAAGCAGTGCTGGAGAAATCGGAAGAGCTCTTGGATCACTATCTTCCCATGACAGATGAAGAACTAGGTCAGAACACATGAATGACAGGTCTCTTATCTTTAAAAGTTTAGGGTAATCCTCCCTTTGGGCCAAACTTCTCTCCAGGCTTCTCAGTCTTATGCCACCAAATGCAGGCTCATCCTACAGCATTTTCATATCTTAACCCTCAGTCTCTGCTTTTAGTTGTTGCTCAAATCATTTTATGCCCACCAAGTGGGGACAGTGTGGTACTAGAAGGAATGATGGGCATGACTATTCATTAGAAGTCAGGATCCTTAGCAAAGTATGCAAAAAATCTTAGTAGTGCTGTGTGGGCTTTGTTTTTAAGGCTGAAGTTACCTCTGGGGTACTTGATAGGTGCCTAGACAAATGCTTGTTACAAGGGAGCTTAAGATTTAGCAGATCAGTATGGCTTGTACTCCTTCACCCTCTCAGATTAAGAGATTGGTAAACAACCTGAACTTTCTTCCCTCTAGCTGAACTTGCTGAATCTGTGGAAGGGGCTGAAGTGTCTTCAGCACAACCACAAGAGCGTCGGAGTTACTTCGTGCGTTTAGGTTCCCTGTCAACCAAACTTCGCCAACGTGCCTACCACTATTCCCTAAACAAGATGAGACATACCAGTCAAAGCATCAGAGAGGCTCTTTCCCAGCTTCATCAAACCATGGGACTGGTAGGAACTCCACTATCTCTTAAAACTGATTTCCCTTCAGGGCAGGGAACACCTCAAATTCTACCTGTATAGAATGTGGTACAATGTGGCTTAGACCTCATTCATGGTTGTGTTATGTAACTAGACCCTTCTACTCCTGATGCATTGAGCATACCACTCTGTGGGGTGAAGGCATGTCATCAACCATGGAACTAGAATAACTGATGTGCAAATGTCTCAATATGCTTAATCCACTTCTAGATTGAATACCTTAAGCAAGGGGTTACTCTTCAAGAAGTCCAGGAGAAGTTCCATCACATATGGGTGAGCTGGAATAGAAAGACAAAAGGCAGTGAGATGAAAGATCTGGCAAAACCAGAGGTATGTACATTTGGGGGGTAGGGGGCAGCTCTGGTCTGAGAGGTTAGCCATTATTCTGCGCCTTGCAGGTTGGCTTATCTTTGGATAAGTAGCTGATGATAAATTCAGGTGACCTTAGTTTTATTATAAAAAGTTGTTCCCTTTGAGCATAATAAGTAGGTGGCTTCCTTGCTTAGACATCCCTAAAGTGATGTCACACCAGCAAGGTCTGCCCAAGAAGCGTAGTCTCTTTAGATTCATTTTTTTTCTCTTTAAAAACCCTCAGCACAGCCTGCGAACTGATTGTAGATCATGGGTTTGCAACCAGTGAAACCCCTGTTAACTAACTTGGCTTAGCTCTGTTTTGACCTAGCTTACATGGCTTATTGCCTCTGGTGTTAGCCTCCATTGTCACAAGTTGCTGCTCATAGGGAAGGTGCAATTTGGTTTCTTTATATTTCTCCTGAAAGAGTGCATGGCACACCCATTGCAGACCTTGTTGGCGCTAATGGTTTTTCCATCAGATCTCCTTGATGACTGCCATTAGTACCTTGCAGCATAACTTGCCACCTTGCAACATCACCTGAGGTGATGGCAGCGGCAAGCTTGATGATCTTATTGTGTTTTGAACATTAGGATTAAACTTCTATTTCTCCAACAGATGGAGTCTGAGACTTTAGCTATGTCCCGCAGCATTATCCAGCAGCTGCAGGATGCCTGCCAGATGCTAGTATCCAGCATTCAAGGTCTCCCCACCAACTTTCAGGATAAGGTGCAACAGGTGTATCACAACATGGAAGAGCTTCATGCTTCCTTCTCCACTGCCCATTCCTTCCAGGATCTCTCCAGCAGCCTCCTAACCCAGAGCCAGGAGATGGTGACCAAGGCCCAGGAATATGTAGATGAGCTGATGGCATACATGGTGGAGAATACTCCTCTGTCTTGGGTTGTGGGACCATTCACTCCATCTGGTAAGGTGTCTGCAGATTCCATTGAACCACAAAACCAAGAAAATGAGGCTGAGGAAGCTGAAGTCCTCACCTCCTCCAAGGCTAAGGAGGACCTGTGACCTAGAAACATGAAACTTCAACTTCTGAGGAAGAAGACAAATTCATTCAGTCTTCCTTCTGACTTCATGTGTACTAGCATCCTTCTGCAGGAAAGACACCAATGGCTAGTACTAGTAAGCACTGTGCCTAGATCTCTACTAATTTCTGGAGGTGGTGTGTGACTGCTATAATGTAGATCACTTCTCAGCTCCGATACTACTTGTTTGTGTTTAATATCCCTGTCTTCAAAATAAAATGTCACTGCATTTGAATGAAGGTCTACTCTGCTCTTTCTAAGAGGTGATTTCCAGTTCTATATTAGAAATCTGTGCCTGCAGTTAGTCATGCTATATGTAGCCTTGTTTCTCCGTAGTGGCAACCACTGGCATTAGTGTGTAGACACTTAGAAGCCTGGGACGCTTCCCCTATATACCATAGAACCAAATCTAGAGCCTTAATTTCTAAGTAGTTCTCGATCAACTACTCACACCTGTAAACAAGCTTTAGTTTCTGCTTAAACTTAGAACAGAAATAAGTTACTTTTGTTGCTCTCATATGGCTGGTAGAATTGCACTTCGGATTTCAGGTAGCAACTTCTGAAAAGCAAACAGTGCAGTTAGTTTAAAATTCCTACCACCAGTCTAGCCCAGGTTGGCTAGACACTACCTGGGTTGCTCAATTCTGAGGCAGGGGCCAGGAGAAAATGAGGCAAAAGAATCTCAGGTGCATATCATAAAACAGGGCTGGCCCTAGAGGGGCTCTAGGGCATAAATGTCACAGCCTATGAAATATTGGTTATTCTGGTGGGTAATGTGCCATAGTGTGTGTAAATCTCAAACACCTACAAAATCACTTGGAGTCTGTAACAAGGTTGCATAAATCCACACTTCACAGCTAGAAATGTGAAAGGCTATACATGCAATTTTAGCCCTTAGGTACAGCAGGTCCTCTAAATCCACATCATAGGGTGACAAGTATTAGAGGGGTAGCAGTGATTTGGGGTTTTTTTGTGGATACCGACTGAGGAGTCTGGTGGTACCTTAAAGGCAACAGATTTATTTGGGCATAAGCTTTCGTGGGTAAAGAACCCATTTCAGATGCATCTGAAGTGGGTTCTTTACCCACAAGTGTATACCCAAATAAATCTGTTGCCTTTAAGGTACCACCAGACTCCTCATTCCTTTTGTTAAAGGGGTGAGTAATTCAGCTTTTCCCACAGCCTCAGATCTACCTGTCAACTAGGAAAGGTATCAATCACTGCTATGAAAAATACATAACCAACCACCTTTGTAACATAATACAGATTAAAACAAGAGCTTTTGAATTTCAAATGAAGGTGCTATAGTGCCCATACTACAGAGGATATGGGTTCTGTTTAGTGCACCACACCCTGGGAAAGCCAAAACATTGGGGCCTGTGTGCTTAAAGGTATTTAGGCATTGCTCCACTCAGCATTGCAGGACCTCCCTGAGACACAACTTTCATCTACAACTGATATAGGCACTAAGTGCTGAAGTCACTCTTTGAAAATGACACTTGCATTGCTGTCACATGGGTCTTGCATAGCAGTGTTTAAACACTTTAGTTCAGAGCAGCACAGTTTTATTTTTAAAGTTCTTTAATCTAAAACCGAGGCCAAACTTGAGTGCTATGAGAGGTGGTAAATGACCTATGTCCTAGGTTATTCACAGCCCTGCTACTCCCGTTAGTCATTTCTAAACCCAGGCCAAACTTAAGCTATCATAGCACCCTCATTTACCTCCTAGGTTATTCCCAGCTCTTGAGTCATTTCTAGGCTTTGTGCCTCTGTAAAAGGGCCACATGATACCACTTGTAAAATGGGGATAACCATTCACTGTAATCATGCAGTATTTTGAAATCTGGTTATATTCAGTAACTAGCACAAGGGGGCCCAGTTGCAGCAGGGTAGCATATGGAGGCTCCAACTGCAACTATTACAGCTGTGAACTTCCTAATGTGCACAAGTGCTAAAGTTTGCACAATGTAGCTGTACTCATAGTCAATGGGAAAGAAACTGTTCCAGATGCATTTTTTTAAGCCACTCTTTCTACAGAGGGAAAACTGATCTAGTGGTTCTGGAATACCTACATTCTATAAAAACCACCATGAATGCCTTGCCTACGCTAGAATGGGAGATGCAGCATATTCCAGCAAAAGTTTGTTTCCAATATCATTTGACTTCAGCAAACAAAATAAGTAGGGCTAGCAATTAATTGCAGTTAACTTGCACAATTAACTTAATCATGATTAACAGTGCAATTAAGCAGTTTTTTTTAAAACAATAGAATACCAATTAAATATATTTGGATGTTTTTCTACATTTTCAAATATATTGATTTCTATTATAACACAATACAATGTGTAAAGTGCTCACTTTATATTAACTTTTCTTACAAATATTTGCACTGTAAAAATGATAAAAGAAATAGTATTTTTAAATTCACCTCCAAGTACTGAAGTACAATCTATTTAGCAGGAAAGTGCAACTTACAAATGTAGCCTTTTTTTTAGTTACATAACTGCTCTCAAAAACAATGTAAAACTTTAGAGCCTACAAGTCCACTCAGTCCTACTACTTATTCTGCCAATTGGTAAGATAGACAAGTTTGTTTCTATTACAGGAGATGCTGCTGCCTGCTTCTTATTCACAATGTCACCTGAAAGTGAGAACAGGTGTTTGCATGGCGCTTTTGTAGCTGGTGTTGCAAAGTATTTATGTTCCAGATATGCTAAACATTCATATGCCCCTTCATGCTTCAGCCACCATTCCAGAGGACATGATTTCATGCTGATGATGCTTGTTAAAAAATAATGCATTAATTAATTAAATGTGTGACTGAACTCCTTGAGGAGAACTGTATATCTTCAGCTTTGTTTTACCCACATTCTGCCATATATTTCATGTTCTAGCAGTCTCAGATGATGACCCAGCATGTTTGTTTTAAGAACACTTTCACTGCAGATTTGACAAAATGCAAAGAAGGTACCAATGTGAGATTTCTAAAAATAGCTACAGCACTTGACCCCAGGTTCAAGAATCAGCAGTGTCTTCCAAAATCTGAGAGGGATGAGGTGTGAAGAATGTTTTCAGAAATATTAAAAGAGCAACACTCAGATGTGGAAACTACAGAACCCAAACCACCAAAAAGGAAAATCAACCTTCTGCTGGTGGCATCTGACTTGGATGATGAAAATGAACATGGGTCCGTCCACTCTGCTTTGGATAGTTATCGAGCAGAACCCATCATCAGCATGGATGCATGTCCCATGGAACTGTGGTTGAAGATGAAGGGACATATGAATTCTTAGCACATCTGGGACACAAATAGCCTGCAATGCTAGCTACAATAGTGCCATGCAAATGCCCACTCTCACTTTTAGGTGACATAAACAAGAAGCATCCGGCATTATCTCCTCAAATTGTATCCAAGTTTGTTTGAGCGATTGGCTGAAGTAGGACTGAGTGGACTTGTAGGACAAAGTTTGAGTTTAGGTTGGACCCATGTAACCTAATGCATACTAGTTAAGTGAGCTAAACTCAGCTATTTTCCTAGTGCAGACGCAAGGCAACATCTCTAACATATTAGCTGGTCAATTTCTAGACTAAGCTCCTGTATCTATATTAAGAAAAAAAGGTTGGCTTTAGCTACCATGGTGTAGCTAAGTCTGAAGTAAATTCAAAACTTTCCCTAGTAAGGCAAACCCTACAGAGTGTTTCACAGTTTCAGCCTAGATGTTTGGGTATTATGATAAACCAAATCAAAAAGGTTAGTTACTAAATTAGTCACATTAGATTAGATTAGATTAGAAATGGTCTAGACTAAGGCCAGGTCTACACTACCGCGGTAGTTCGACGGCTGGCAATCGAACTTCCGGGTTCGATTTATCGCGTCT
Source organism: Terrapene triunguis (assembly GCF_002925995.2). Taxonomy (NCBI): domain Eukaryota; kingdom Metazoa; phylum Chordata; order Testudines; family Emydidae; genus Terrapene; species Terrapene triunguis. Next base: position 3,015 of record NW_020714331.1, on the reverse strand, counting down.
GGTCTGGACGCGATAATTCGAACCAGGAAGTGCTCGCCGTCGACTGCGGTACTCCACCTCAGCGAGAGGAGTACCGCGGAGTCGACGGGGGAGCCTGCCTGCCGCGTGTGGACCGCGTCTGAACCGCAGTAAATTCGAACTAAGGTATGTCGACTTCAGCTACGTTATTCACGTAGCTGAAGTTGCGTACCTTAGATCGAATTGGGGTGTTAGTGTGGACCAGGCCTTAGACTAGAAACAGTCATAACTAAAAACAACGGAGGAGTCCTTGTGGCACTTTAGAGACTAACAAATGTATTTGGGTATAAGCTTTTGTGGGCTAGAACCCACTTCATCAGTTCCATGGAGTGGAAAATACAGGAGCAGGTATAAATACAAAGTTCCATCCAAATCACTACACTTCTGTGAATGGTTTTGATGAATCTGTTTTTTCCAATATAAAAACATTCTGCTGAAAAATTCCTGACCAGCTTTAGTCAGATGGCCAAGAATGAAGTTTAAGCCGTGCTGGAGACAGCTGAAGAGCTAGCACATCCCTACCTCCCCACAGCTGGTGAAGTGGGTAAGAACTTGTGTGGGTCACACCCAGGTTGGGAATTTCAAAGAAGCCTAAGGGAGTTCAGTGTTCAGCTTCTAATGATTTCCAGTAAAAGTTGAGTACCTACATCTCATAGGTTCTTTTGAAAATTCCAGCCCTGGTGTCAATATTTTTGCCATAGCTCCAAAATAAAATGGGGGCATCCCAATGTTCCACTCTTTTCGTTACCTTGGACTTTCCCTCTATTTGGAGTTGGCTGATATAATAACAAGCCAGTAAATGGATAAAGGGCCCCTTGCATTGATAAGACCAAATAATTAACAGGATTCCCACTTGAACTAGCTTTAAGCCATGAGCTACTCCTTCATTCTAGTCCTTGCTTTCATCCATTCACACACTGGGGTGTAAAAGGAAGACAAATATCAGACTGACAGAAGAGAGTGAGTTCAAAATATGTCCCCAGGCAACCTGTGAAGTGAGACTTGGCCACAGCTGCGATGACATATGTTAAGCTGTTATGTAACATTTGTTTTCCTGAAGATTGCTCAGTAAAATGCACACATCTGGGAGAGCAAGATCCCAAGCCATAAAACTATGCCTGGTGCTGGGTGTGTTTACATCCTGGAGCACATGCTGTCACTTGGAGGGTGTTAATGCTCCATGGATAGGGGAAATATAAGTGTGTGGTCAATGGTTATGTTTCTTACCAAAGGGTAAATGGTAGTAAATGGAGAGGAGATACTTTAAGGACCACTGACCTTTCTAGAAAAGCACCGGCTAATTTCAGAGGAAAAGTGGTTACACACGCGGGATCTGCGTTTAATTCCCAGCTCTGCCACAAATTTCTGTAGGGCTTCAGACTAGTCATTTCAGTTCTTTGTGCTTCTGTTTCCCATTTGTAAAATAGGGATAATCTTCTCTTCCACCCATTGTCTGTTTAGATTATAAATTCTTAGGGGAAGAGACCGTCTTCTGCTTCTGCCTAGCACAACAAGACCTGAGTCAGTTGGGGACTTCAGGCGCTGCCATAATGCAAATAACAGCAATAGTAGTTTACCCAATTTCTCATTAAAACAATTCCATCTCTAGATTGGTGGCAAACAGTGGCAATAGTAGTGCTGTTGCAAAAGGGCCAGCCTTTTAAAGGTATTGAGGCACCTAAAGATGCAGATAGGGATCTAGTGAGATGTTCAAAATGCAAGGTGCCTATCTCTATCAATGGGAATTATGTACCTAGGAACTTTTTGAAAATCCCACCAGGTGCCGATTTACCTTTCTGTGTTCCTAAATACTTTTGAAAATCTGACCCTTAGTATCTCAGGTGCAGGTAGAACATGTGCTGCGAAGGTTTTCTAAAAGCTCTGCTCTAGGAATTATTGTGGGCACAGGGCCGGCTCTACCATTTTTGCCGCCCCAAGCAAAATAAAATAATACATACAAATAAAAATAAGCCGCCCGAACTGCCGAAGCAAAATAAATAAATAAATAAAAAAGGCCTCTCAGTTTGCCGCCCCAAGAATGGATGGAATGCCGCCCATAAGCATTTGCCGCCCCAGGTACGTGCTTCCTCCGCTGGTGCCTGGAGCCGGCCCTGTGTGGGGAAGTTCTATAGCCTGCGTTATACAGGAGGTCAGACTAGATGACCACAGTGGGCTTTTCTGGCCTTATAATCTATGAATCTATGAGTCAGGCTTTCAAATGAAGATTTGGGGAAGCTGTGGTCCATTCTGACATTATCGCCTTTCACTTGGCAGAATAACTTTATTCTCTTGTTTCTTTCAGTTAAACCTACAGCTTTTGCAGAAAGACATGGAATGGCTTCTGCTCAGCAGCAGCAAGGTTATGACAGTTACTGGGTGCGTTTGGGCTCCATGATCACCAAATTCCAGCAATGTGCTTTCCAGCATTCCCAGAGCAAGGTGAGGGATGCCGGCCAAAGCATCTGGGAGGCTCTTCAAACTAGTTCCCTGGTAGGAACAAAGTTCTTTCCCCTTCATCCTTATCCCAGAGATATTCTGGGCAGGACCACAATATAACTATAACATCTTCTTCTTTGAGTGGTGTCTGCATATTCCCACTCTTGAGATGTACCCAGTGCTTAATTTGTAATGAAAGCAGTGCTGGGGCTCAAGCAATTAAGTGCTGGCGATCAAGAATTTTTTTACTTTCATAACTGATACAGTAAGCCCAGAAGTGCCGAGGTTATGAACTGCCAAGCCTAAAGGTGCCGGGGCTCAGCCTTGGCAAGCCCTGACACAAATTAAGCACTGAATGTACCTGTGGCACAGCCAGGATCAGTGGAACCTTCCAATGCCATTGGAACACTACCTTACACCCTCCTCTTGTGATTCCAAATGTTTGCGGGGCAGAGCAATAAAAGTGGTGTGGAGCACCAACTGTCACAGTTCCTTCCAGCCATGGTGGCAGACGGAACGGGAACCTCACCTGGTCCATGGACCCAGTTTTGTCAGAATGTA
>NW_020714330.1:0-2333 GCF_002925995.2 Terrapene triunguis | reverse complement strand
ATCAACAGGAGAAAGCAGAAGCACCACACCGGTAGCATCTCACAACACTGGTGACCCCGACGTGTTTTTATTCAAAGAAAAAAATGTAAGGGGAAACCTTCAACATTAAGGTAAAGATAATATTAACAAAATGTTAATTTCTTTTTTGGGCTTTTTATAAAGTTGTTTGCACTTTTAAATATAGTTATAAAAATATCATAACCAAAATGTTTTAAAATAACAATTTATGCATAAAGGTAACCAAACAATTTGAACAGGTTTCCACCTTTGGCTCCCAAACATAACAAAGCATCATGAAAGTATACCCTCAAATACCCTCAAAGTATTGTATTTAAAATTTATTTTGGTTTAATTTTATAGTTGGTTTTATTTTTTATGCTTTTCTTTTGTTATGTTATGTTAATGGAAAGCAGTGGTTGTTAAAGTTGTGCTTCTAAACAGTTAACAAGAGTAAAATTGGTATCACAAGCAAATTAACTCTAAAAAGCTTGGTAAAAATTCTGTTAACTCCTCCTTTGCTGAAACAAATTGTTCAGCAAGGGAAAGCAATACACCTTCTCATGGAAGATTGTGAGCATTTATTTTAGCCGTTAAGCATTACATTTCGTATAAAAATATTAGTAATGCACTTCAAATTAAAATGAATGTCTATACAACAATTGCAAAGGTATAGCTTGTGTTATAAAAGGCTTGGTCTCTATTACATTGTTCTTATTACATTGTAAACAAACTAAGTTAAATTGTGTATTAAGTTTGAGTTACTGAAAACAAAAACAAAAAACAAACAAAAATCCTTTATTATGTTAACTAACTAGCTGTTTAAGTTGCATCCCACAGACCAAAGACACCAGAAAATATCACACCCTAAAGACACCAGATGATATCAGTATACAGTGAAGAAACCACCAAGCATCAAGAACAGAAAAATGAAGTGCTTTATACATAAGAGACTGGTCAAACACACCTCTGTTAACTAAGTTAACAATCAGCTAAAAACCACTAGCTGGACCACAATAAGCCATCATTTAATTTCAACTTGGTTACTATGTAAAAACAACTGTATTATTGCTGTACTACTGTATTATTGTTGTACTGTTGTCTTATTGCTGTATTGTATTATTGCTGTACAACATTTACTATATGCATAACCTTGCTAAACTGTTTAACCAACACACAGGTAAAAATCAACAAACAAATGGCAGCAAACAACGTGAAGGCAAAGAAAAAACAAAGTGGTAAACAAACAAAATGTTACATAGTAACTACAAATTGGGTAAACAAATTGCCTGTTAGTACCAGTCATAATTTGGGTCAGTGACACTGCATCCTAACTAAGGCACATGTTATTCAAAACAATCTTGTTCAGTGTCTGGGTACCAATACTACATCCTGACACAGCACTATTTAATTTAATAAATTGGTTACTGTCCATTCAGTAGGTTATCTGGAAGACAGCATCGATAAGAAACAACTGGATCTATGTCAACTACTGGTGTATCGCAGAGCCGCGCATCCAGTGGAACAAAGAAGCTAGCCACTTCTGTTTCCTGCCCAATAAAGCTTACCAGAGGGTGACAACCAGCCATAAGGGTAACCTATAACATGAATGGACAGTACTGAGTAGTAACTAATTACAATATATTTATATATAAAGGCCTCAGTGGTAGTGTCACTACTCCAAATTTCTGTTTTACTTTGCATATACATAGCACTGTAGGACACACTATCACAATCCCTATCCCAATATTTCAAAACACTCAGCCTACTACTAATGATGAGACAGGTAATAACTAAAATTGCCCTAATAGGAGTGTGTTTCTATCCGTGTCACCAAAGTAAAAGGGCCACAGTACAACACTGAACTGGAAAAACATGATTATGCTTGGATATAAGGTGGTGTCATATGTACACGTACATACTATACATATATGCCCATACACACTACAAATATATATGCCATATCCATATAATTCATATATATTAATTATTTGGAAGTGCCTCTAAGGCTCAATCATAATACTACATTCCTCAGTCAGGGTCCCGGGCCTAACATTCCCAGGCCCACCATAAGGGACTGAAAATAAAATTGGATAATAAAATCTGTCCCTCAGTCGTACGAGGGAATGTGCAGACTAAAGAGACAGATGGGGCATAAGTGTATGGATGGTAAAATAAGGTAACCACGTAACAGTGTTTAGCACGCTGGGTTATCTTTAGTCCATGCATTATGCTTTTCCGGGACGATGGGTAAACATCCTCCCCTTAAAAAGACAAAAAGTGGGGGAATGTAGTAAGAGGAGGCCCTAAGAGATAAACCTTGGTATCAGAGGCCT
>NW_020714329.1:0-7901 GCF_002925995.2 Terrapene triunguis | reverse complement strand
AACCTGCGGCATCAAGTCTCAGAGCCTGGGTCTGCAGATTTGGGCTCGCAGGGTTTGTGCTACGGCATGAAAATTAGCAGAATAAACATTCAGGCTTGGACTGGAGATCAGGCTCTGAAGCCTAGGAAAGGGGGAGGGCTTCACAGCCTGAGCTTGAATCTCTACACAGCTGTTTTTTAGTGCCATACCATGAGCCCAAATCTGGGTCTGTAGATCCAGGTTCTGAGACTTGCTGCTGCTTGCTTGCTTGCCACATAGACGTAAGCAAAGAGAAAATACATACAACTAACTAGAACTGTGTCCAGAATGGCAATTCCATTTCGTGGAGGATTTTGAGATTTCAATGTTGGTTTTGGTTCAGATTTGGAACAAAATTCTGAAAAAAAGTTGCTTTGAGGTTAATGTCCAAATGTTTTGTTCCTATTATAACTTTTTATTATATTGTCATATAATACAAAATATAATTTTTCAAAACAGTCATTTCAAAAGGAAAAATTGTCAGAACTCCCCCCCCTTTTTTTAATCTCTGAAACAAAATTTTGATGAAATTGACACAATTTTGTGAAGTGTTTCAATTTTGGAGGAACTACATTTTCCAATGGAAAATGGTTCTGATGCAGATTTTTTGACCAGCTCTGATACTAACCCCTAAATAAGGGCTTGATCCTGAGAGCCGTGTGCACACACAACACCCATTGAATTAATTGACACCAGGGCTGAGTTAGGCACATCACAATGCAGCCCCCCCTGCATGGCTCTGCCCATGGCCATTTGCTGTGGTCCTATCCTCTACGTGGAGTAAAAGTGGTAGGAGATCTTAACAGACTGTGGCATGGGGCCTGTTAACACCCTGCCCAAAATGGCAGCAGCATTTTCTCCCCTTAGGAATAGCAAGGGTGGCAGCTGGTCCCCTCTCCCCTGGAGAGGTAGTGGTGACAGTGGTGGTGGTGGTGAAGGGGCACAGTGCTTACCCCAGCTGCTGGGGTGTATCTGCTTTTGTGGGTGAGCTAAGCCTGTTCACTCTCCTCCTCCCGCTGCACCTACAGGCCTCTGCATAAAGATGTACAATTTTAACAGTCAGAGTAATTAACCATTGGAATAATTTATCAAGGATCGTAGTAGTCGTCACCATCACTGACAATTTTTAAATCAAGGTTGGATGTTTTTCTCAAAGATCTGCTCTCGGAATTATTTTGGGGAAGTTCTGTGGCCTGTGTTATGCAGGAGGTCAGACTAGATGATCACCATGGTCCCTTCTGGCCTTGGAATCTATGAATCTATTCTGGGGTGATGTTGGCAGGGCCCTCCAGAGCAGTGGGTTTTGGAGTTACACTAACCTGACAGGTAGGGGGCCGATTACCTTTCTCTGAGCTGCGGTTTCATGCTGTCTTCAGACTGAGGCAGTCATCACTGTATCGGTTACACTCAGGTCACATGTCCAAGCTTTCCGTTGCAACTTACTTAAAAAAATTGAAAGCTGTAATCACATGACTCTAGGACAGTGGTGGACAACTTGTGGCTTGTCAGGGTAATCCGCCAGCAGGCTGTGAGACAGTTTGTTTACATTGACCGTCCGCAGGCATGGTTGCCCGCAGTTCCCAGTGGCTGCGGTTCACCGTTCCCAGCCAATGGAAGCTGCAGGAAGCAGTGTGGGCCACAGGGACGTGCTGGCCGCCGAGTCCCACAGCTCCAATTGGCTGGGAATGGCGAACCGCGGCCACTGGGAGGCGCAGGCAGCCATGCCTGCGGACGGTCAATGTAAACAAACTGTCTCGTGGTCCACCAGCGGATTACCCTGACGGGCCACGTGCAGCCCGCAGGCCACAGATTGCCCACCACTGCTCTAGGAGATGAGGTCTAGCACAAGCCTATAACATCTATGACTCAGTCTGGCCCTCATAGAAGTCCTGCATGCAAAAAGCTTATAAGACCAAGATCATAGCCTCATGTTTAGTTGATATGATAATATGCCATGAGACGAATTTTGCTCTGTGACACAGTGGAACTTCACTAAAATCAACAAAGTTACAGTAAGTCCAAAGCCAGAATTAATCCTGTGTTTTGAGAGAAAATGGTTCTGAGTTCTAGCCCTGTCCCACATTTGTTTGTTCCAGCCCTTTCCACATTTGTTTGTTCCAGCCCTTTCCACATTTGTTTGTTCTAGCCCTTTCCGCATTTGTTTTAGCTTGTTTCTGTGGTGTTTGTTGTTTGACTGGAAGGAACAATTGCATTTGTTTTTCTAAATGTTAGAACATTAGAACAGCCATACTGGGTCAGACCAAAGGTCCATCCAGCCCAGTCTGTCTACCAACAGTGGCCAATGCCAGGTGCCCCAGAGGGAGTGTACCAACAGGCAATGATCAAGTGATCTCTCTCCTGCCATCCATCTCCACCCTCTAACAAACAGAGGCTAGGGACACCATTCCTTACCCATGTTTAGTTATATGGATACACCCAGACTAAACAATCAGACATAAAAGTGAAACACTATTATAGATTAATGTCATTCCTGATATAGTGTAAAATAAAACAATATGCTTTAAAATGTGTATTCCATTATTTCCAATATCTTATCTATGTTATAGAAGGGAAATAAGAAAAGAGGAAAAAGGAGAGGAGGAAAGGGAATGGGAAAAGGACAAAGTAACATATATAATTTAATATAGTATCCAAGTAACAGCAAATTCTGATAGGTCCAATGTGTCTGTGTGTGTCTGTGTGTATAAACTTGTAATATAACTTATTATATGTATAAGTAATACATAGAAAACATCAGCTTTAAGCAGGACTACAAGATGTAAGTATAATAGTAACAAAAGCGAGCAACCAACGTATTGGATTGTTACCCAGAAAAATGGATTTTTGGGACACCGCTCCAATAACCTGCCTCTCGCCCCCTTAGTCTGTTCTTCCTGAGGTAAAAGTTTCCAGGGTTGTTAAGGAAACACTAAAGGACACGGATAAAACCTTCCGATAAAGTGATTGACACAGGCAGTATTCTTTCCAAAACAAAGGATCTTTTTATGAAAGTAACTAATAATCCCTACTACAATATGATCTAAAAATCCTAAACAAGGCACAAAATCCCTGAGACTCCAATCCCTTATTGCAAGTTAAAGAGGGTTCAAACTACAATAGCATATAGTTTAAATGATTCTAAGCGATGCGATTTGTTACTGGATCGTCATACACACTATGCGCATGTTGAAAAAAATACCCCCGGGCAGTGTTATGCCATCATTTTAAAGCAGAACATCCCATTGACTTGAAATCAATAGGGAGCTCCGCTCAAAACTTGATGGCATAATATGTCTCCCATCTAAGTACAATTGATGTATCTTGTACACAGATTAAATATCTCCTTGCTAATAGAAGAAAATATTTCTAAGAAAATTGAGACACTGTGGTTCCCTTTATAAAGTGCAATATTCTGCATACCTAATAGGAATTAACATGATAGGATGAAGCCAAATATTAACTCACAAGGAAAGCTTATAGTATGTGAAGTTAGCAGTAGATGTCTCCCAATTTTATCTAGCCTCAATTAGTCTAATATTCTGTCACAGACCAGTGGCCAGTATCTCCGACAATGGAGGAAGGTACAAGAGACCCTGTAGTAGGCAGTGACGGGATAACCTACCTAACCCCCAACAGTAAGAGGTTGGCTTACACCTGATACATGAAGGTTTTCACATATGAAGATATTATAACCTCCTGAACATTCATGATACCCCCAAGGATACAGCAATTTGAATGCTAGGGTGAGTCGTTAGGCCTCCTATACCTCAGATACATGTATCATCTCTAGTGTACTGTCCTTATAACTTTACATACAGTGGGGTTGCATGAGGCATCAGGGAGGCTTGAGTTCAGCCTCGTATGTGCATCAGCAAGCAGGTGCCACCCCGTGTGATAAGACCGTAGAACCAGGCACACATGATTCAACTGATCCTCACAGCAGACGTGGTGTTCTAGCTCTTGTTCTTGTTTAATCTGCTTAGCTGTGTTAGTGGTGATTCTTCACGAGTGCCTCAATTCTTGGGACTATGGCATATTTACAAAGAGTAACCCAGCCCCAGTGGTGACAAAGAGAACTTGACTGCCTCGGTGCACCTTATACATGCATAATTGAAATTAACTTGACATAAAAATAAGTAAAAAAAGAATGATGAAAACCCATTATCTTCTCAGTGCAAGGCACAAAGGGTTGAATTCTGGATTGCTGTGCAAAGCCTGAATAATATTCCTTGTGCATGGAACTGATGGGGATGATGGATTCTTCCACCCCCCCAGGATGTGAATTGTTAGTCCAGCCAAAACTACATACTCTCCAAAAGCATCTGCGGCTGCTATGTTTCTCTCCCCTATGCAAACAGCAGAGTACTGACCAATGGATAATGTGTTGTCACTGGCTGTACACCCCGCTGATGAAGAGAGAGAGCCATTGGGTAGCACTTTCTAGTGGCATGCCAAGGCTTTGGAGGTTCCCTTGCATGGCTGCTTCCCATGCAGTGAGTCCTCAGCTGTTCACTGCATTCATGGCTCTCTGTGTCTGTGTGGACAGCATTTGGCCCCCCATCCAAACACAGTCAGAAACTTAGTGCTTAGCCAGCTGAGCATGCTTAAATGCTTTCTAATATTTACGTTTTCTTTCTAATGGACTCTGGACTGTGCCAAGGATAAGAGGCTTTTGTGATATTCATTATCTCCACCTCAAAATCCATTTGATTCATATGCAGGCTCTTCCTGCAGCAACTGCATCTCCCTTCTTTTCAGCCATTATGGATGGAGCAATATTTACAGAAGGCTTGTCAGCAATGGTATCCTACAAATGGCTTTAGGATATGTAATGTAAGTGATTTGAATGTCAAGGGGTTTATTTTCCTCTCCCTGGGCACGTGCAATCTTTATTGACATTAATAAGAGTTATATGTCCCTATGGACAGGAGAATAGACTGCAGAGTATTTAATCCAATTTAGTAGATAAATAATTTATTTTTACAGAAGAGTGGCTGATTCAGAGGTCTAGAGGGAATGTGACCTTTGGAGACTCTATATTTGAGACTTGACATCAATTATTTGCTCCTAGGCTAGGAGCAATGTAGAAAAACTGTGTGTAACCTCAGAGGATGAAAATGTTCTTTGTGTCTTTCTCTAGTGACCTCTTTGGCCCTGATCCAGCAATGCACTTAAGCACATGTAGTTCCACTGATTACAGTGGGATTGCTCACATGCTTAAACACATGCGCAAGTGTTTCCCTGAAGTGGAGCCTGTGTGTACAGTGGTGGCAGGTTATTCAGCAGGAAATATTCCATCCTGTGAGATACAGTACTGCATAATTATGTGCATCACAGGGTAGATTACTTCTTTCTCAGAAGCATCTTTCAACTGGCAAGTGTCAGAGACAGGATGGATTGCTAGACTGTTCTACTATAGTGATTGCTTGGTAGGACCAGAAGGGGGCTGATCCTGATGTGGGAGGACAGTTGATGTAATGCAAAGTGAATGGGAGTGGAGGAAGATGAGGGAAGTAAAAAAAAACCCCAAAGATTGGAGAGATGAAAGGATAAGGGCTAGGAGAAACCTATGTAAAATAAAAATCAATGAATAAATATGTCTTTTGTGTCATTAAATAGTCCCTTACCACTGTTCAGTGGTCACAAAATCATGTGCATAGAAATTTCACATGTACCTTTATGTTTCCTAAAAGACAAAAGTGGTCAAGTTTGTATATCATTATTTTTAATCATATGGTTAAAGATACTTTTAATCAGTGTCAGACATAAAAAGTACAATCTCGGCCACTGTTTCTTTAGTCTCTTTGGTAAAAGACTATATCCCCCCCTCCTATCTAGCTTGAAGGTTAATGTACAGTTTTGTATCTTCATATCCATAATTTAGCAAAGGGATGCAGCATACAGTACATCAACTTTATTTACTTCATACACTGATATAAAAACAGCACAAAATGCAAACTGTACAATGCATGCTTTACAAAGACTTTGACCTGGATTTCCAGTTTCATTCAGCAAGTAAAAGTGATGTAAAAGTACATTTCTGACTCAAAAGATTTCAAAACCTTGGACACTGACTTACAAACAAGGCGGGGTGGGTCATATGGGTGCCCGTTCAACATCACAGTGGCTTTTATAAGATCACAAGGGTGGTGCCCACTTCAGGCTCTGCTTCAGTAGAGGTTCACTGTGGATTGTGAGTCTCCTACACCTGCTGAAACCCTACTAGAGGAGACCATGGGTGCTTAGTCTTGACCTATCTCTGCTTCCATTGAATGCTCCCAATGGTAAAATTGCCACATTCCTGGGTGCATTTGAAAATCCTAACCTATGGTTTGTAAATATGTGAACACAAACAAGAAATCACTGTGTATTGTATTTCATCTGAAAGGTACAATGAAAGGCTATTTCTATCCTGGTAGAGTAAAATAGCACTTTCTTTTTTATTCCTTTTGTTTTGCAGTTCTATTATTTCACTGTACTTGTAACACAAACATGATTGAAAAACAAACTCATACCACAGTTGGGTGTAAAAAAAAGTCTCCATCTAATAACATTTGCAGTGCGGTTGTAGCGGTCTGGGTCCCAGGATATGAGAGAAACAAGGTGAGTGACGTAATCTTTTTCGTTGGATCAACTTCTGTGGGTGACAGAGATAAGCTTTTGACTACACAGAGCTATTCTTTAAAGCTATATAACTTGAAAGCTCATCCCTTTAACCATAGAAGTTGGTCCAATAAAATATATTACCTTACCCACCTTGTGTCTGTCCAATAATAACAGTAATGATAAACTAAGCAAAAGTGCAATCCTGATTTACTCTCCCATTTAGTTGTGAGAAGGGCAAAGGGAGAGGGCGATGTGAAAGAATATATATGTTAGAGCTAGTGACTATTACCACTTCTTTTCTTTAGATTCTTTCAGCTTGTTGATTTTCAAATACAAATGAAAATACAAATGAATAGTCTGTAAGGAGCAAACTAATCAGCAAACTAATCTTTTTTTTGTCTGAATTTCAATGGTAAACAGGTCTTGCTACTACTGGGTAACAGAAGTAGAGTGATTTAGTGACTAGGATACTAGCCTGCCAATCAGTAGACCTGGCTTCTATCCTCAACTCTGCCACAGGCCTGCTCTTTGACCTTGACCTAATCACTTCATCTGTCTGTGCACAGTTTTGCAAAATAGTGTGTAATGAAAAGAAATGATTGTGTATATATATATATATATACAATCATTTCTTTTATATATATATAAAGGAAGTTTTTCTTATGTATGCATCTCTGCTGATACAGCATTCCAGAACTTAGCTGAAACAGCTTCAGGGTTGTGTAAACCATGAAACCTGGTCTGTGTAAATAGCAGGATGAAGCAAAGTGTCATGAGGACTTCAGAAAAGCAGACTTTGACTCCCTCAGTGAACTGATGGGCAGGATCCCCTGGGAGAATAACATGAGGGGGAAAGGAGTCCAGGAGAGCTGGCTGGATTTTAAAGAATCCTTATTGTGGTTGCAGGAACAAACCATCCTGATATGTAGAAAGAATAGTAAATATGGCAGGTGACCAGCTTGGCTTAACAGTGAAATCCTTGCTGATCTTAAATTCAAAAAAGAAGCTTACAAGAAGTGGAAGATTGGACAAATGACCAGGGAGGAGTATAAAAATATTGTTCAGGCATGCAGGAGTGAAATCAGGAAGGCCAAATTACACTTGGAGTTGCAGCTAGCAAGGGATGTTAAGAATAACAAGAAGGGTTTCTACAGGTATGTTAGCAACAAGAAGAAGGTCACGGATGGACTATAAGGTGGATAGAAAGCTGGCTAGATCATCGGGCTCAACGAGTAGTGATCAATGGCTCCATGTCTAGTTGGCAGCCGGTATCAAGT
>NW_020714328.1:0-7063 GCF_002925995.2 Terrapene triunguis | reverse complement strand
ATCAACAGGAGAAAGCAGAAGCACCACACCGGTAGCATCTCACAACAATACTAACCCCTAAATAAGGGCTTGATCCTGAGAGCCGTGTGCACACACAACACCCATTGAATTCATTGACACCAGGGCTGAGTTAGGCACATCACAATGCAGCCCCCCCTGCATGGCTCTGCCCATGGCCATTTGCTGTGGTCCTATCCTCTACGTGGAGTAAAAGTGGTAGGAGATCTTAACAGACTGTGGCATGGGGCCTGTTAACACCCTGCCCAAGAATGGCAGCAGCATTTTCTCCCCTTAGGAATAGCAAGGGTGGCAGCTGGGGTCCCCTCTCCCCTGGAGAGGTAGTGGTGACAGTGGTGGTGGTGGTGAAGGGGCACAGTGCTTACCCCAGCTGCTGGGGTGTATCTGCTTTTGTGGGTGAGCTAAGCCTGTTCACTCTCCTCCTCCCGCTGCACAGACATAAAGATGTACAATTTTAACAGTCAGAGTAATTAACCATTGGAACAATTTATCAAGGATCGTAAGAGTAGTCACTATCACTGACAATTTTTAAATCAAGGTTGGATGTTTTTCTCAAAGATCTGCTCTCGGAATTATTTTGGGGAAGTTCTGTGGCCTGTGTTATGCAGGAGGTCAGACTAGATGATCACCATGGTCCCTTCTGGCCTTGGAATCTATGAATCTATTCTGGGGTGATGTTGGCAGGGCCCTCCAGAGCAGTGGGTTTTGGAGTTACACTAACCTGACAGGTAGGGGGCCGATTACCTTTCTCTGAGCTGCGGTTTCATGCTGTCTTCAGACTGAGGCAGTCATCACTGTATCGGTTACACTCAGGTCACATGCCCAAGCTTTCCGTTGCAACTTACTTTAAAAAATTGAAAGCTGTAATCACATGACTCTAGGACAGTGGTGGACAACTTGTGGCTTGTCAGGGTAATCCGCTAGCAGGCGGTGAGACAGTTTGTTTACATTGACCGTCCGCAGGCATGGCTGCCCGCAGTTCCCAGTGGCTGCAGTTCACCGTTCCCAGCCAATGGAAGCTGCAGGAAGCAGTGTGGGCCACAGGGACGTGCTAGCCGCCAAGTCCCGCAGCTCCAATTGGCTGGGAATGGCGAACCGCGGCCACTGGGAGGCGCAGGCAGCCGTGCCTGCGGACGGTCAATGTAAACAAACTGTCTTGTGGTCCACCAGCGGATTACCCTGACGGGCCGCGTGCAGCCCGCAGGCCACAGATTGCCCACCACTGCTCTAGGAGATGAGGTCTAGCACAAGCCTATAACATCTATGACTCAGTCTGGCCCTCATAGATGTCCTGCATGCAAAAAGCTTATAAGACCAAGATCATAGCCTCATGTTTAGTTGATATGATAATATGCCATGAGCTGAATTTTGCTCTGTGACACAGTGGAACTTCACTAAAATCAACAAAGTTACAGTAAGTCCAAAGCAAGAATTAATCCTGTGTTTTGAGAGAAAATGGTTCTGAGTTCTAGCCCTGTCCCACATTTGTTTGTTCCAGCCCTTTCCACATTTGTTTGTTCCAGCCCTTTCCGCATTTGTTTGCTCTAGCCCTTTCCGCATTTGTTTTAGCTTGTTTCTGTGGTGTTTGTTGTTTGACTGGAAGGAACAATTGCATTTGTTTTTCTAAATGTTAGAACATTAGAACAGCCATACTGGGTCAGACCAAAAGTCCATCCAGCCCAGTCTGTCTACCAACAGTGGCCAATGCCAGGTGCCCCAGAGGGAGTGTACCAACAGGCAATGATCAAGTGATCTCTCTCCTGCCATCCATCTCCACCCTCTAACAAACAGAGGCTAGGGACACCATTCCTTACCCATGTTTAGTTATATGGATACACCCAGACTAAACAATCAGACATAAAAGTGAAACACTATTATAGATTAATGTCATTCCTGATATAGTGTAAAATAAAACAATACGCTTTAAAATGTGTATTCCATTATTTCCAATATCTTATCTATGTTATAGAAGGGAAATAAGAAAAGAGGAAAAAGGAGAGGAGGAAAGGGAATGGGAAAAGGACAAAGTAACATATATAATTTAATATAGTATCCAAGTAACAGCAAATTCTGATAGGTCCAATGTGTGTGTGTGTGTCTGTGTGTATAAACTTGTAATATAACTTATTATATGTATAAGTAATACATAGAAAACATCAGCTTTAAGCAGGACTACAAGATGTAAGTATAATAGTAACATAAAAGCGAGCAACCAACGTATTGGATTGTTACCCAGAAAAATGGATTTTTGGGACACCGCTCCAATAACCTGCCTCTCACCCCCTTAGTCTGTTCTTCCTGAGGTAAAAGTTTCCAGGGTTGTTAAGGAAACACTAAAGGACATGGATAAAACCTTCCGATAAAGTGATTGACACAGGCAGTATTCTTTCCAAAACAAAGGATCTTTTTATGAAAGTAACTAATAATCCCTACTACAATATGATCTAAAAATCCTAAACAAGGCACAAAATCCCTGAGACTCCAATCCCTTATTGCAAGTTAAAGAGGGTTCAAACTACAATAGCATATAGTTTAAATGATTCTAAGCGATGCGATTTGTTACTGGATCGTCATACACACTATGCGCATGTTGAAAAAAATACCCCCGGGCAGTGTTATGCCATCATTTTAAAGCAGAACATCCCATTGACTTGAAATCAGTAGGGAGCTCCGCTCAAAACTTGATGGCATAATATGTCTCCCATCTAAGTACAATTGATGTATCTTGTACACAGATTAAATATCTCCTTGCTAATAGAAGAAAATATTTCTAAGAAAAGTGAGACACTGTGGTTCCCTTTATAAAGTGCAATATTCTGCATACCTAATAGGAATTAACATGATAGGATGAAGCCAAATATTAACTCACAAGGAAAGCTTATAGTATGTGAAGTTAGCAGTAGATGTCTCCCAATTTTATCTATCCTCAATTAGTCTAATATTCTGTCACAGACCAGTGGCCAGTATCTCCGACAATGGAGGAAGGTACAAGAAACCCTGTGGTAGGCAGTGACGGGGTAACCTACCTAACCCCCAACAGTAAGAGGTTGGCTTACACCTGATACATGAAAGTTTTCACATATGAAGATATTATAACCTCCTGAACATTCATGATACCCCCAAGGATACAGCAATTTGAATGCTAGGGTGAGTCGTTAGGCCTCCTATACCTCAGATACATGTATCATCTCTCCCCTATGCTATGTTTCTCTCCCCTATGCAAACAGCAGAGTACTGACCAATGGATAATGTGTTGTCACTGGCTGTACACCCCGCTGATGAAGAGAGAGAGCCATTGGGTAGCACTTTCTAGTGGCATGCCAAGGCTTTGGAGGTTCCCTTGCATGGCTGCTTCCCATGCAGTGAGTCCTCAGCTGTTCACTGCATTCATGGCTCTCTATGTCTGTGTGGACAGCATTTGGCCCCCCCCATCCAAACACAGTCAGAAACTTAGTGCTTAGTCAGCTGAGCATGCTTAAATGCTTTCTAATATTTACGTTTTCTTTCTAATGGACTCTGGACTGTGCCAAGGATAAGAGGCTTTTGTGATATTCATTATCTCCACCTCAAAATCCATTTGATTCATGTGCAGGCTCTTCCTGCAGCAACTGCATCTCCCTTCTTTTCAGCCATTATGGATGGAGCAATATTTACAGAAGGCTTGTCAGCAATGGTATCCTACAAATGGCTTTAGGATATGTAATGTAAGTGATTTGAATGTCAAGGGGTTTATTTTCCTCTCCCTGGGCACGTGCAATCTTTATTGACATTAATAAGAGTTATATGTCCCTATGGACAGGATAATAGACTGCAGAGTATTTAATCCAATTTAGTAGATAAAGAATTTATTTTTACAGAAGAGTGGCTGATTCAGAGGTCTAGAGGGAATGTGACCTTTGGAGACTCTATATTTGAGACTTGACATCAATTATTTGCTCCTAGGCTAGGAGCAATGTAGAAAAACTGTGTGTAATCTCAGAGGATGAAAATGTTCTTTGTGTCTTTCTCTAGTGACCTCTTTGGCCCTGATCCAGCAATGCACTTAAGCACATGTAGTTCCACTGATTACAGTGGGATTGCTCACATGCTTAAACACATGCGCAAGTGTTTCCCTGAAGTGGAGCCTGTGTGTACAGTGGTGGCAGGTTATTCAGCAGGAAATATTCCATCCTGTGAGATACAGTACTGCATAATTATGTGCATCACAGGGTAGATTACTTCTTTCTCAGAAGCATCTTTCAACTGGCAAGTGTCAGAGACAGGATGGATTGCTAGACTGTTCTACTATAGTGATTGCTTGGTAGGACCAGAAGGGGGCTGATCCTGGCGTTCTGATGTGGGAGGACAGTTGATGTAATGCAAAGTGAATGGGAGTGGAGGAAGATGAGGGAAGTAAAAAAAACCCCAAAGATTGGAGAGATGAAAGGATAAGGGCTAGGAGAAACCTATGTAAAATAAAAATCAATGAATAAATATGTCTTTTGTGTCATTAAATGGTCCCTTACCACTGTTCAGTGGTCACAAAATCATGTGCATAGAAATTTCACATGTACCTTTATGTTTCCTAAAAGACAAAAGTGGTCAAGTTTGTATATCATTATTTTTAATCATATGGTTAAAGATACTTTTAATCGGTGTCAGACATAAAAAGTACAATCTTGGCCACTGTTTCTTTAATCTCTTTGGTAAAAGACTATACCCCCCCCCTCCTATCTAGCTTGAAGGTTAATGTACAGTTTTGCATCTTCATATCCATAATTTAGCAAAGGGATGCAGCATACAGTACATCAACTTTATTTACTTCAGACACTGATATAAAAACAGCACAAAATGCAAACTGTACAATGCATGGTCTCAGTAATCCTTTACAAAGACTTTGACTTGGATTTCCAGTTTCATTCAGCAAGTAAAAGTGATGTAAAAGTACATTTCTGACTCAAAAGATTTCAAAACCTTGGACACTGACTTACAAACAAGGTGGGGTGGGTCATATAGGTGCCTGTTCAACATCACAGTGGCTTTTATAAGATCACAAGGGTGGTGCCCACTTCAGGCTCTGCTTCAGCAGAGGTTCACTGTGGATTGTGAGTCTCCTACACCTGCTGAAACCCTACTAGAGCAGACCATGGGTGCTTAGTCTTGACCTATCTCTGCTTCCATTGAATGCTCCCAATGGTAAAATTGCCACATTCCTGGGTGCGTTTGAAAATCCTAATCTATGGTTTGTAAATATGTGAACACAAACAAGAAATCACTGTGTATTGTATTTCATCTGAAAGGTACAATGAAAGGCTATTTCTATCCTGGTAGAGTAAAATAGCACTTTCTTTTTTATTCCTTTTGTTTTGCAGTTCTATTATTTCACTGTACTTGTAACACGAACATGATTGAAAAGCAAACTCATACCACAGTTGGGTGTAAAAAAAAAGTCTCCATCTAATAACATTTGCAGTGCGGTTGTAGCGGTCTGGGTCCCAGGATACGAGAGAAACAAGGTGAGTGACGTAATCTTTTTCGTTGGATCAACTTCTGTGGGTGACAGAGATAAGCTTTTGACTACACAGAGCTATTCTTTAAAGCTATATAACTTGAAAGCTCATCCCTTTAACCATAGAAGTTGGTCCAATAAAATATATTACCTCACCCACCTTGTGTCTGTCCAATAATAACAGTAATGATAAACTAAGCAAAAGTACAATCCTGATTTACTCTCCCATTTAGTTGTGAGAAGGGCAAAGGGAGAGGGCGATGTGAAAGAATATATATGTTAGAGCTAGTGACTATTACCACTTCTTTTCTTTAGATTCTTTCAGCTTGTTGATTTTCAAATACAAATGAAAATACAAATGAATAGTCTGTAAGGAGCAAACTAATCAGCAAAATAATCTTTTTTTTGTCTGAATTTCAATGGTAAACAGGTCTTGCTACTACTGGGTAACAGAAGTAGCGTGATTTACTGACTAGGACACTAGCCTGCCAATCAGTAGACCTGGCTTCTATCCTCAACTCTGCCACAGGCCTGCTCTTTGACCTTGACCTAATCACTTCATTTGTCTGTGCACAGTTTTGCAAAATAGTGTGTAATGAAAAGAAATGATTGTGTGTATATATATATATACACAATCATTTCTTTTATATATATATATATATATATATAAAAAGGAAGTTTTTCTTATGTATGCATCTATGCTGATACAGCATTCCAGAACTTAGCTGAAACAGCTTCAGGGTTGTGTAAACCATGAAACCTGGTCTGTGTAAATAGCAGGATGAAGCAAAGTGTCATGAGGACTTCAGAAAAGCAGACTTTGACTCCCTCAGCGAACTGATGGGCAGGATCCCCCTGGGAGAATAACATGAGGGGGAAAGGAGTCCAGGAGAGCTGGCTGTATTTTAAAGAATCCTTATTGTGGTTGCAGGAACAAACCATCCTGATATGTAGAAAGAATAGTAAATATGGCAGGTGACCAGCTTGGCTAAACAGTGAAATCCTTGCTGATGTTAAATTCAAAAAAGAAGCTTACAAGAAGTGGAAGATTGGACAAATGACCAGGGAGGAGTATAAAAATATTGTTCAGGCATGCAGGAGTGAAATCAGGAAGGCCAAATTACACTTGGGCCTGGTCCACACTACCCCCCCACTTCGGACTAAGGTACGCAAATTCAGCTACGTTAATAATGTAGCTGAATTCGAAGTACCTTAGTCCGAACTTACCGTGGGTCCAGACGCGGCAGGAAGGCTCCCCCGTCGATGCCGCGTACTCCTCTCGCCGAGCTGGAGTACCGGCGTCGACGGCGAGCACTTCCGGGATCGATCCCAGAACATCGATGGCCTGCCGTCGGACCCTCCGGTAAGTGTAGACGTACTCTTGGAGTTGCAGCTAGCAAGAGATGTTAAGAGTAACAAGAAGGGTTTCTACAGGTATGTTAGCAACAAGAAGAAGGTCACGGATGGACTATAAGGTGGATAGAAAGCTGGCTAGATCATCGGGCTCAATGAGTAGTGATCAATGGCTCCATGTCTAGTTGGCAGCCGGTATCAAGT
>NW_020714327.1:0-4156 GCF_002925995.2 Terrapene triunguis | reverse complement strand
CAGTCATGGTCCCGGGCCTAACATTCCCAGGCCCACCATAAGGGACTAAAAAATAATTGGATAATAAAATCTGTCCCTCAGTCGTACGAGGGAATGTGCAGACTAAAGAGACAGATGGGGCATAAGTGTATGGATGGTAAAATAAGGTAACCACGTAACAGTGTTTAGCCCACTGGGTTATCCTTAGTCCATGCATTATGCTTTTCCGGGACGATGGGTAAACATCCTCCCCTTAAAAAGATAAAAAGTGGGGGAATGTAGTAAGTAAAGGCCCTGATAACGGCCCAGTATGGGGCCTGAGGCCTGAACTAAAGTAATGGTCAAGACTCTGCTAACATAAAGCAAAGTTAAGCTGTGAGCAAGAGGCAGGCCCTGCTCACAGAAGCTGGCAAGGAAAGGGCTGATGTTGCATAAATGTATATTCACCTAGCATAGTTACAGTATAAACATGGTATCAAGACACATTATACCAGAACATTCCACAGATAACATGGAACAGGCCGACCCATCCCAATGACAGGGGCAAAAGGGTAAAATGATGGATAGAGTTGTTTTGATCGAACCAACAGGTACAAGGTGCGAGGCGGCACCTTACTACGTAAAAGGGTTGTACCTTGCTGCGTAGAGGGGTTGCACCTCAATACGTCAGGAGTGATGTGTAACTTGTTTGTACATGTGTATAAAAATGTATCTCTGGGGTGGTGTCTTTGTCCAGCCGAGGGGGTAGTGGAAAGTCCCGCCACTGAGCTGTGTCCATTGCCGAGCGGCACTTTCTAGCAGTATGCCCTGTAGACTAAGTAATCTACGGGGAACTGAAATTGTGTCAGGGTCGCAATAAACCTGGCCGAGGTGCCTTTGTACCTTACTAAGACTCTGTGGTTATTGGGGGTTCTCGTCGGGTTTGCTGTATCAGCTATCTGCGCAGAGCTGGGACAGCACACAGAGGGAACACACGCACGCAGCCGAGTGATATCAACAGGAGAAAGCAGAAGCACCACCCTGGTAGCATCTGACAACACTGGTGACCCCGACCGCTGATCTGGTGAGTAAGCGAAACTGCCGTGGTAAGAATCGCTATCTAACATGGCAGTAAACCTCGAGCTAGGGAACCCCCTGATCCCCTCCCTCATGATCCCCACGGAGTTTGATAATTGTTGGACCCGCTGGATTGCCAGTAAGGGGGTCCATATGAATTTAAAAAAGAGAGTGGGGAAACATGGACTGGCTTATGTAGAGCGATGGTAGAAACCGAGGCTCTGAGAAACAGTAATAAGAGTAAAAAAGCAAGAATTCTGCAACTTATGTCTCTGGCAGTGAGATGGCTAAGACAGCATGCTGGAATGCTGGCCAAACAAGTTACAGAAAAAACAGGAGAAGTAGAAGAGGTGACCCGAGCAGTTGAGCACTGGAAAGCCCAAGCTCTGTTAGCAGGGCAACAGGCGGTCCAAACTCATGATATGCTCGAGCAAGTGAAGCAGGAAAATAAAAAATTGGAAACAGCTGTAGAAAACCTGCAGAAGCAAAAAGCACTGTCCCCTGGGGTTCAGTGTTCTTCAAGTGCTTTTACAGTGCCTGAGGAATGGGGACAGAAATGGAAACAGGTGGCTCTTGCCAAGTTAAGAGATGGAACATGGGACAGTTGGGATGGATGCTGCAATGGGGACATGTGGATTGACTCTGTTAAAACATCCTGTCATGACCCATGGGCAGGGGCTACCGCACCGCAACCGCCACCTTATGATAAAAGCCAGGTTCCAGTTAAACTTAAACTGAGACCTAGACTGGTGCCTGTCAGAACGGGACAAGTAAGTGCACAGAAGGAAAGAGTAGCAAACAATACTTTCACAGAATTGGTAAATCAAATGAAGGAAAATATGGAACAGTTCACAGAGCACATTAGAAGACAGGAGCTGCGACTTGATCGCAGGGGAGTGAATAAAAAAGAATTTCAAAGTAAAAAACCAAAATTAAGTGGGTTAACACCTAGAATTAATGCATTAACACATGGAGTTGCCCAAAACCAGTTAACTGCAGCAAAAAAGGGCACTCCCGCCATCCATTTGGCATGCACACAAAAGCAACAGACATTGGGGGAACAAATTCAGGTTTTACAAGAGCAGGTAACTACCCCCATTCTCCTCTCAATGCCAGGATAAAAACCAGGGGCGCGGTTCCTAACTGTGCAGGTTCCCAACTGCTCTAACCCATGGAACCACATTCCACGCTCATATCTGAAAATAGAACATTCTTTCTCAAATATTTTTACATACCGGTTAAGTTTTGTCCTTTATATGCTTTCTTAATTTGCTAAACTTGCTGCTGCTGCCTGTACTTTCAAATATCTTGATAGAGTTAATCTCTCTTGGCTCAGGTCTCACTACCTTCCTAGGTTGCTCTTCACCCCCCCCCCTTTCCCCCGCCTCGCCTCAATTCTGCTCTCTCTCTTTGTTTTTAAAAGTTAAAAGTTATAGTTTTTACAGAAACCTCCAAAAGATAAAGCAATTGAAAACCGAATAAAACAAGAAACAAAAAGAAAACAAGGTAAAAACTTTACTTTAAATAAATCCAGTAAATTAAGTATTTTAACCCTTCAGGAATGCAACAGCTGGAATTATTCCTAACTTTCTTGAAGATATGGTTGCCAAGCAACAGAAATGCATACTCTGCTTCTAATCCTAACCATTTACTAATATTTGAAACATGGGCTTTTCTTATTTCCATATAGCAGAGTTCTAAAATAATGTTAAATATAAAGTAATGCAAAATTCCTTGTTACCAAATTAATACAATATATTTGGCAAATATTAATATATTTTAAACAATTTATGTAACAAGTTTTGAATAAGGTAATAATTTGTTTATTTAAATATAACCCTTTTTATTTTTTATTTTTGTTTGTCTTACTTCGTATAGTTATGAATAGAATTCTGGCGCCATTTGTTGTTAATTGTAAGTTTGTCCTGTATGTTATGTGTGTTGTCTTGTGTTGTATGTTGTGTGTGTCACATAACTATTTTTTATTATTTTTATTTTGTTGCATCAAAAGTCAATTTTATACCTTTTTAAAAATTTATATATATGTGGTACCACATTATTTTAAAATCATGGTTGGGGTATAATCATAGTATTATTAGCACCAATATTTTGTGCAAAGTTCAAAAAGGTTTCAGTTACAAATATATGTACATATATTTCCATATATTTCTGCCTCAACAAATAATGCAATTGCATACAAAAAGAATTCTCTTATCAATCACAGTTTTGTTTTGTTTTTTAAGTTTTTTTTATTTGTTTTTATTGTTGTTATTCAAAGAAAAAATGTAAGGGAAAACCTTCAACATTAAGGTAAAGATAATATTAACAAAATGTTAATTTCTTGTTTGGGCTTTTTATAAACTTGTTTGCACTTTTAAATATAGTTATAAGAATGTCATAACCAAAATGTTTTAAAATAACAGTTTATGCATAAAGCTAACCAAACAATTTCAACAGGTTTCCACCTTTGGCTCCCAAACATAACAAAGCATCATGAAAGTATACCCTCAAAGTACTGTATTTAAAATTTATTTTGGTTTAATTTTATAGTTGGTTTAATTTTTTATGCTTTTCTTTTGTTGTTATGTTATGTTAATGGGAAGCAGTGGTTGTTAAAGTTGTGCTTCTAAACAGTTAACAAGAGTAAAATTGGTATCACAAGCAAATTAACTCTAAAAAGCTTGGTAAAAATTCTGTTAACTCCTCCTTTGCTGAAACAAATTGTTCAGCAAGGGAAAGCAATACACCTTCTCATGGAAGATTGTGAGCATTTATTTTAGCCGTTAAGCATTACATTTCGTATAAAAATATTAGTAATGCACTTCAAATTAAAATGAATGTCTATACAACAATTGCAAAGGTATAGCTTGTGTTATAAAAGGCTTGGTCCCTATTACATTGTTCTTATTACATTGTAAACAAACTAAGTTAAATTGTGTATTAAGTTTGAGTTACTGAAAACAAAAACAAAAAACAAACAAACAAAAATCCTTTATTATGTTAACTAACTAGCTGTTTAAGTTGCATCCCACAGACCAAAGACACCAGAAAATATCACACCCTGAAGACACCAGATGATATCAGTATACAGTGAAGAAACCCCCAAGCATCAAGAACAGAA
>NW_020714326.1:0-3272 GCF_002925995.2 Terrapene triunguis | reverse complement strand
CCGACCCATCCCAATGACAGGGGCAAAAGGGTAAAATGATGGATAGATCGAACCAACATGTACAAGGTGAGAGGCGGCACCTTACTACGTAGAAGGGTTGTACCTTGCTGCGTAGAGGGGTTGCACCTCAATACGTCAGAAGTGATGTGTAACTTGTTTGTACCTGTGTATAAAAATGTATCCCTGGGGTGGTGTCTTTGTCCGGCCACGGGGGCAGTGGAAAGTCCCGCCACTGAGCCGGGTCCTTGCCAAGAGGCATCTATTAGTAGTATGCCCGGTAGACTAAGTAATCTACGGGGAACTGCAATTGTGTCCGAGATCGCAATAAACCTAGTCCGAAGTGACTTTGCATCTTACTAGACTCTGTGGTTATTGGGGGTTCTCGTCGGGTTTGTTGTGTCAGCTATCTGCAGAGCTGGGACTGCACACAGAGGGAACACACGCACGCAGCCGAGTGATATCAACACAGGAGAAAGCAGAGCACCACACCGGTAGCATCTGACAACACTGGTGACCCCGACCGCTGATCTGGTGAGTAAGCGAAACTGCCGTGGTAAGACTCGCTATCTAACATGGCAGTAAACCTCGAGCTAGGGAACCCCCTAATCCCCTCCCTTATGATCCCCACGGAGTTTGATAATTGTTGGACCCGCTGGATTGCCAGTAAGGGGGGTCCATATGAATTTAAAAAAGAGAGTGGGGAAACATGGACTGGCTTATGTAGAGCGATGGTAGAAACCGAGGCTCTGAGAAACAGTAACAAAAGTAAAAAAGCAAGAATTCTGCAACTTATGTCTCTGGCAGTGAGATGGCTTAGACAGCATGGTGGAATGCTGGCCAAACAAGTTACAGAAAAAACAGGAGAAGTAGAAGAGTTTACCCGGGCAGTCGAGCACTGGAAAGCCCAAGCTCTGTTAGCAGGGCAACAGGCGGTCCAAACTCATGATATGCTCGAGCAAGTGAAGCAGGAAAATAAAAAATTCGAAACAGCTGTAGAAAACCTGCAAAAGCAAAAAGTGCCGTCCCCTGTTATAAATATTGGTGGTAAACAGCAAGCTTCAGGTAGCTACCCTGTGCCTGAAGAATGGGGACAGAAATGGAAAAAGGTGGTCCTAGTAAAATTAAAAGATGAAACGGGGTCCACTGCATTGCAACCACTACCTTATGATAAAAGCCAGGTTCCAGTTAAACTTAAACTGAGACCTAGACTGGTGCCTGTCAGAACGGGACAAGTAAGTGCACAGAAGGAAAGAGTAGCAAACAATACTTTCACAGAATTGGTAAATCAGATAAAGGAAAATATGAAACAGTTCACAGAGCACATTAGGAGACAGGAGCTGCGACTCGATCGCAGGGGAGTGAATAAAAAAGAATTTCAAAGTAAAAAACCAAAATTAAGTGGGTTAACACCTAGAATTAATGCATTAACACATGGAGTTGCCCAAAACCAGTTAACTGCAGCAAAAAAGGGCACTCCGGCCATCCATTTGGCATGCACACAAAAGCAACAGACATTGGGGGAACAAATCCAGGTTTTACAAGAGCAGGTAACTACCCCCATTCTCCTCTCAAAGCCAGGATAAAAACCAGGGGCGCGGTTCCTAACTGTGCAGGTTCCCAACTGCTTTAACCCACGGAACCACACTCCACGCTCATATCTGAAAATAGAACATTCTTTCTCAAATATTTTTACATACCGGTTAAGTTTTGTCCTTTATATGCTTTCTTAGTTTGCTAAACTTGCTGCTGCTGCCTGTACTTTCAAATATCTTGATAAAGTTAATCTCTCTTGGCTCAGGTCTCGCTACCTTCCTAGGTTGCTCTTCACACCCCCCCCCTTTCCCCCGCCTCTCCTCAATTCTGCTCTCTCTCTTTGTTTTGAAAAGTTAAAAGTTATAGTTTTTACAGAAACCTCCAAAAAAATACAGCAATTGAAAACAGAATAAAACAAGAAACAAAAAGAAAACAAGGTAAAAACTTTACTTTAAATAAATCCAGTAAATTAAGTATTTTAACCCTTCAGGAATGCAACAGCTGGAATTATTCCTAACTTTCTTGAAGATATGGTTGCCAAGCAACAGAAATGCACACTCTGCTTCTAATCCTAACCACTCACTAATATTTGAAACATGGACTTTTCTTATTTCCATATAGCAGTTTTAAAATAATGTAAAATATATAGTAATGCAAAATTCCTTGTTACCAAATTAATACAATACATTTGGCAAATATTAATATATTTTTAACAATTTATGTAACAAGTTTTAAATAAGGTAATAATTTGTTTATTCAAATATAACCCTTTTTATTTTTTATTTTTGTTTGCCTTACTTTGTATAGTTATGAATAGAATTCCATTTGTTGTTAATTGTAAGTTTGTCCTGTATGTCATGTGTGTTGTCTTGTGTTGTATGTTGTGTGTGTCACGTTACTATTTTTTATTATTTTTATTTTGTTGCAACAAAAATCAATTTTATACCCTTTTAAAAATTTATATATATGTGGTACCACATTATTTTAAGATCATGGTTGGGGTATAATCGTAATATTATTAACACCAATTTTTGTGCAAAGTTCAAAAAGGTTTCAGTTACAAATATATGTACATATATTTCTGCCTCAACAAATAATGCAATTGCATACAAAAAGAATTCTCTTATCAATCACAGTTTTGTTTTGTTTTTTAAGTTTTTTTTTTTATTTGTTATTCAAAGAAAAAATGTAAGGGGAAACCTTCAACATTAAGGTAAAGATAATATTAACAAAATGTTAATTTCTTTTTTGGGCTTTTTATAAAGTTGTTTGCACTTTTAAATATAGTTATAAAAATGTCATAACCAAAATGTTTTAAAACAACAATTTATGCATAAAGCTAACCAAACAATTTGAACAGGTTTCCACCTTTGGCTCCCAAACATAACAAAGCATCATGAAAGTATACCCTCAAATACCCTCAAAGTACTGTATTTAAAATTTATTTGGGTTTAATTTTATAGTTGGTTTTATTTTTTATGCTTTTCTTTTGTTATGTTATGTTAATGGGAAGCAGTGGTTGTTAAAGTTGTGCTTCTAAGCAGTTAACAAGAGTGAAATTGGTATCACAAGCAAATTAACTCTAAAAAGCTTGGTAAAAAGTCTGTTAACTCCTCCTTTGCTGAAACAAATTGTTCAGCAAGGGAAAGCAATACACCTTCTCATGGAAGATTGTGAGCATTTATTTTAGCCGTTAAGCATTACATTTCGTATAAAAATATTAGTAATGCACTTCAAAT
>NW_020714325.1:0-2079 GCF_002925995.2 Terrapene triunguis | reverse complement strand
GACGCCACAGCACTGCGATCATGGATCACGCTGCGACCATCGCTGCAGTTGTGGCCGTTCTCAACACCTCGCAGCTTATCATACACCTTTCCCTGAGGCAGATGCAGAGAAATCAGGCGAGGAGGCTATGGCACCGCCGTGATGGCCTGAAGTCGGAGAGTAGCACAGAGCTGTCAGAAACCACGAGCCCCAGCGCCCAGGACATAACGGTGGCAATGGGTCATGTGGATATTGTGGAACGGCGATTCTGGGCCCGGGAAACAAGCACGGACTGGTGGGACCGCATAGTGCTTCAGGTCTGGGATGAATCCCAGTGGCTGCGAAACTTTTGCATGCGGAAGGGGACTTTCCTCGAACTTTGTGAGTTGCTGTCCCCTGCCCTGAAGCGCCAGAATACCAGGATGAGAGCAGCCCTCACAGTTGAGAAGCGAGTGGCCATAGCCCTCTGGAAGCTTGCAACGCCGGACAGCTACCGGTCAGTCGCGAACCACTTTGGTGTGGGCAAATCTACCGTGGGGGTTGTTGTGATGCAAGTAGCCAACGCAATCGTTAAGGTACTGCTCTCAAAGGTAGTGACCCTTGGAAACGCGCAGGTCATCATAGATGGCTTTGCCGCGATGGGATTTCCAAACTGCGGTGGGGCTATCGATGGGACTCACATCCCTATCCTGGGACAGGACCACCAGGCCAGCCAGTACATCAACAGAAAGGGCTACTTTTCAATGGTGCTGCAAGCACTGGTGGACCATCGGGGACGTTTTACAAACATCAACGTTGGATGGCCGGGCAAGGTTCATGACGCTCGCGTGTTCAGGAACTCTGGTCTGTTTAGACGGCTGCAGGAAGGTATTTTCTTCCCGGACCACAAGATAACTGTTGGGGATGTGGAGATGCCTACAGTGATCCTCGGGGACCCAGCCTACCCGCTAATGCCCTGGCTCATGAAGCCGTATACTGGCGCCCTGGACACAGAAAAAGAACTGTTCAACTACTGTCTGAGCAAGTGCAGAATGGTAGTGGAGTGTGCTTTTGGCCGTCTCAAAGGGAGATGGAGAAGCTTACTGACTCGCTGTGATCTCAGCGAAACCAATATCCCCATTGTTATAGCAGCTTGCTGTGTGCTCCACAATCTCTGTGAGAGCAAGGGGGAGACCTTTATGGCGGGGTGGGAGGTTGAGGCAAATAGCCTGGCTGCTGATTACGCCCAGCCAGACAGCCGGGCGATTAGACGATCCCAGCGGGACGCCCTGTGCATCCGGGAGGCTTTGAAAGCAAGATTCCAGACTGAGCAGGCTAACCGGTGACTGTTAAGTTTGTGGACACAGATGCTGAACCTGCCCCCGTTTCTTTACCCAGTTCATTTTGACTATCCTCTCCAGTTACATACCCCCTTCACCCCCTTCCCCTTCCCAAAAAATAAAATCAGTTCTATTTAGTTAATGAACACTGTTGTCTGTATTGCTGTTTTCGCGGGAATGTTTTAAACCGGGGACGCAGACTGTGGCGGGGGGCGGGTTTAGTGTTCTGATGCAAATGATGCTTCTAAACTCCCGGAATGACAGGCTGGTTATTTCAATGGAGCCTGCCAGCACTCCTGGGGGGGACTGCGTGTATGTGTCGGCTATGTGACTTTCTGGCAGGGGGAGTAGGGTTACAGATCCCCTGCTGCGTGGATCTGTGAGCCAGGATAAGGACCGCTGCATAAGATCTGTAACTGCCCTCCCCCGCCACAAAGTCACAGAGCAACCCCCCCCCCCAGAACATGAAAACCACCTCCAAGACTGACCAGGGTAACCAGTGACTGCACTGTGTATGTGTCCTGATGCTGGACCTGACCCCGCCTCTGTACCCTGCTAAAGGTGACTGTCCTGTCCAATTACCAAGCCCCTTCCCCCCCTTCAGACAGACTCTCCTCCAAAAGAACATGATGGAAACAGTAATGAACAGAAACAAATATTTTATTGTGAACCACACATGAAACGTGGGGGGTGAAACTTGCACGGGGGCTTGTGTGAGGTGGGTAGGAAAGGATTTATCAAATTTTGGGGAATGAGAGCCTTCTAGTGCTAGAGCAGTCTG
>NW_020714324.1:0-5431 GCF_002925995.2 Terrapene triunguis | reverse complement strand
CTTAGTGACTGACACTTCAACCACAGGACTGCGGTAGGAATGACGGCGCTTTTACATCTCCTCAGTAAGGTGGGGAAATGATTGGTAGATCGGCAAAGTGGTGGATCCACTGACCCCACCTTTACTCCTTTCTGGCGTACAGACACAAAGCCAATATGTAATTCACAAGGCAAAGGTTGAAACATTTCACCCTATATATTCTGCTGAGTTATTTGAAAACTAACCTTGGGCAGGACAGTTGGGCCAATTTTTTCAAACTTGGATGGCGACTATTAATCTTCTAACAGTGACAAGCACATCCCGCTTCAAATGACGTCTGTGCAGGAACATCTGCAAAGTGATCACTAGAGGCAGGGGGCCAAAGATTGCTGTCCCTTATATCCTGGGTTGAGCCAGCTAACACATTTTAACTATGTTAAACCCTGTCTACACTAGGGCCAAGTGGTGTTTAAAATTTGTAAATATGTTTTTTGAAAACTTCTTTTCCCAATCTAGACAGGCTTTAGTGTTGCATCCACCATGGAAGGAACACATTCAGTCGTTAAAGAAAGGCAACTTAATTGCTGTGAAGTGCCATACAATCCACATAAAGGCAGTGCTGGGACTGGAATACATAGAAATGCAAAGTAGTGGATAAGAACTACAGAAACAAAAGAAGCAGGAAATCAATAAAAAATGACATCAAAAGAAATACAGCTGTGGAGTCAGTTCAGATGAAATGCTTTAAAATTGTTGTGTTATTCACATCATTTCATACTAGCAGCTAGCATTAAAGACCCACATTTTTTCCTGTTCTTGACAAGTTCTGAATGGTACCTACAAATGGAGGCAGGCTAGTGTCATGGGTTAGTGCCCTGGCTTACAATTACTTAGAAATGCAGATCTGGATGGATTAGAGCTCATGTGGAAAAAGATTTGTATTCTCATCCTTGTCTCACATTGTGCACAATTTATCTACAGTATGCCTAGCCCTAACACAGCCTTGCAGGGGAATAAAGGGAGTGTGGCTTCCTCCTTTATACGGCCATGCTGCAGCTCTGGATGTTTGGGGGGCCGATGAGCCCCACAAGAGCAGCTGGGGGGAGGGAGTGGATAGGGCATCACTGGAGCCATGACTCTACTCACCCATGTGCTAGCAGAGTATTCTACACCTCACAAAGGGGTACAGTCAATTACTCTTCTCCCAGTGCAAGAGAATCCCTTGTAGGAATTGTGCTTTTGTGAGGCAGTGTCTCACAAATGCCATACACAATGCCAGAGGTGTATGTTCTATGTATTCTAATTCAGACCTCAGCACCATGGCACCTGTTAATTTACCAGATTAAAAACAACAACAAAGAGACTTCCATGAGCAATGCCTATATTTAAGCTTGGGTAAGAGTTTCCCCTCTAATGGATCATTTGAGACAGTGTCTGGTGCAAGGGCTGGGGTACAAGTTAATGATAAACATCCCAAAATTGCCATGTTTGCCTTTGTTCAAGAGACATCTGAGTGGAATAACCCTGTGGATCAGGGTTAGGATGCACTGTCGAATCTGTGTGAAAAAGCACATCTGTCCACATTCTGGCTAGCCCAAGCCAATGCCTGCTCTGACTCTCACTGAACTC
Organism: Terrapene triunguis; assembly: GCF_002925995.2. NCBI lineage: Eukaryota > Metazoa > Chordata > Testudines > Emydidae > Terrapene > Terrapene triunguis. The sequence goes on along the minus strand of NW_020714324.1, from coordinate 3,823 downwards.
ATTTGGAGTCTGTCCATCAACTTGAACAGGAGATGGATCAGACCCTTCATCACTAAATTAAGCCACAGATTAAACCACAAAGACTTGTTTGGCAGCATTCTGTTAAAATGGGTCTCTTTGAGGTAGGAGGTTGCATAGCTCTGGGGTAGTACCATCTCCACATGGACAACGGCTGGATTGGCTTCAAGGATTTTTTTTTTTAAACTGTTATTCACTTAGTCAGAATCATCCCATTACTGATTACTTACGGGTTCATCAGAGCCACAAATTAAAGTGTTATTACTTGCATAGCTAATTCTCAAGTTGACTTGGATTTTTAGCTGAAACTCCTTCAAAAGGAATCAGTGCCTAAAAGGGTCAACACATCCTGAGTCCTGAAGGAAGAGAAGCAAAAATTAAACCAACAAAATTAGTCAAATATTCTGAACAATTTATTAAATACTTACTGGAGAATTCAAGCTGCCTAGAGACACAGATAAGTGAATATGCTTTCCTTTTTCAAAACTTGCTAGATTAGCTCTAGAGCAAACCAAGCCAACCAAGAAATGGAGCAGTAATGACCGGTATGCATATCCCTGATGCATGCTAACATCAATTAACAAATAATACAGCTATGTATGCAGTACGTGGCTTAAATATTAATAATATATGTTATATACAAAATTCTCTGTTTAAAGATAGTTAAGGTTGCAAAATTAAGCACTCGGACTTAGGAAAGGCAAGAATTCAATTTCCCTCTGTAATTAAGGTACACAACTTGAGACACTTGGGCTTGATTTCTTAGGGTACCTTGCATTTTTATAACATTCTCTATGCTCAAAGCACAGCTCTCATAGACTTCATCTGCAGCTGTAAGTGCTCAGCACATCACATATCTGACCCCAGGGGCCTCATCTTGAGCACCCAGAAAATGAGGAACACTCAGTTAGTGGCTACCTGTGAAAAGTTTTGGTTGAAAATTTGAAAAAATAAATTGTTTTTCCCCCTTAAACTAACTATTCAGTGAAATTGACGTGAGGTCACAAAACATTTGGTGTTACTAAATCTTCATTTGTCACTGAAAAACATTTCCTTCAAAAAAAATTTGCAGCTCTAACGAGGCGTACACAATGCCCTGCTGTTGTGTATAACCACGAATGGTACTGGAGAGGGGCAGAGGCTAAATGCAGGTGGAGTTTATATAACAGTCATTTTTTTCTAAATTTCACTGACATCTCATCAGGTTATACACATGAAGATACAGTATTACAAAGTACAGAGTGGTTACTTACAGGAATAGCTACTATTTTTGAATGTGTTAGACTCATTAGATAACCTCTTCCTTTCTCAATCAAGCGGTTGTATTGTTGTGCACTTAGGGAGCAGGAAGACAATAGAAAAGATAATAAGAAATAATAACATTTAGTAATACAAACGCTTTAAATTGTAACAGAAATATTCTAATAAAGATAAAATATAACAATAAGGAATTAAAGTTCAGGATTAGTAAATGGTTTTACTGGACAAAATAATCTTCAGGTTGGAATTATAGCCATTTTGAAAACACAGAACACATTAAAGGTGACCTTTAAGCTCCAGTTTGGTGTGTGGGAGTATAAGGTTAATGCAATAGCTGAAAGATCCTATTTGTAAAAAAATCTGCCTGCTGGTGGGACTAATGGTAGCCTAGCTGATGCTGTTAACATTCTCTACAAACAGTCAGTGGACTGTAAGGTCTGACATGTTATTTATTTGATAAAGTGTTTTATTCTTGAGCCCAGTTTTTATATTTCATTATTTTCTCCATGTTTTTCATGACTTCAAGTGAAAAAAAAAGATACACTTTGGGTTAGGTCAAACCCCTCATACATCCCAGCACTCCCAGTGTTTGCTGAAAATTTAGGTCCAGACCCAGATTCAAATGATGTGGTTCAGGCCTGTTTTCTCTGGGTGTCTGTATGAATGGCAAGACAAGCATCTCAATGGCACATTAACCTGGCTGGAAAAGTTTGATTTGTTCTATTTATCTGCATTGTCTGTCATGTCCACTAGTCTTTTATTGCAGTCTTTAAACTCTGTAATCTTCTTCTATCTGATAAGCTGTTTTCTCACATGTCTAATTAGTAACTGTGACAACGAGATCCCTTGGCAAAGGGTCCCTTGTTCCTTGCAAACCACTCTCCTCAGACCTGACAATCTCACTACACTAAACACAAGTCATACAGGATATTCATCCATAAACAGTAACATGTAAAGTCTCTACAGAAAGCTCATAACTTATCATGATCATAATCATTGTGAGGTGTATGTATGGGCAATATTTTTTTAAAATAAATTAAATAAAAAATTAATGGAGATATCCTATCTCCTAGAACTGGAAGGGACCTTGAAAGGTCATCCAGACCAGACCAGACCAGACCAGCCCCCTGCCTTCACTAGCAGGACCAAGTACCGATTTTTGCCCCAGATCCCCAAGTGGCCCCCTCAAGGATTGAACTCACAACCCTGGGGTTAGTAGGCCAATGCTCAAACCACTGAGCTATCCCTCCCCCTGGGATAATGTATTTATACTGAAAGTGTGCTGTGTGGACTTGGAGTAGAAATTAGTCACAGGGGATAATGGTCTCAGTGATGGCCCATTCAGGCAGAGGTGAGTTGTCACCCTGCCTTGTTTGGCCAGTGATGCAATTAAAGACTCAATATTTTAGCCTTGCGCAATACTAAGACTTTGAAAGGGAAGCCATCAGAGGCAACTTCAAACAATCAAAACCCATCTGTAATAGAAACAAAAGGCTGTTTTCAGTATAGCACAGAAGAGGGAGAAGCACTCTGTATCCATTCACTGAGGAAATCCCATTCCATGATCGTTTGGATCCTGGTTCTTGAGAAACCAGCCAGCTTCTGCAACGGACTTAACTTTGGGGGCAAGATCTACTGTATTAGATAGGAAAGGTAACTATATATAAGTGTGGGATCTTGGTGTCCATTCCAGGCTCTGGGGGGAAGTGTGCTCTAATGGACACCGACCCTCCTGATCCTTCTGCTACTGTCCCTTCAGCCTGTCCTTGTCCCAGTTCTGACTCTGTTCAAACCACAGGTCCCTTTCCCAGTCTCTTCTCATTCTCCATCTCTCTAACTTCTCATCCCAATCCCAGTCTCTTCACCTACTCAGTTCCAATCTGGATGGTTGGGGCTTTCATCCCAATCAATGTCTCTTTGCTCAGCCAGTCCTAGTCTCCTCTTTGAACCTTCCCACCCAAGTACCTATCTTTCCCATATCCTTTGTTACAGTCTCCATCTCCAGACTCCTCATCTCACTGCCCCCTCTTCATCTTCTTGACCAGCCAGCCCCAGTCACCCTTCTCCAGCTCCCATTCTCCACCCACCTCCTCCAGACTTCTTCCAATCTACTCCCTCCCCCATTCCCTCCCTACTTCCCACCAAATGCGGGTTTTATTGCATCTGAATTCATGTCAGGCAGCTTCCTCCTCCATGGTGCCTGGTCACCAGAAAGAGAGAACACAAGAGACACAGTCGCTCTGCTCTCATTTCCTGAAGCTGGTACTACCTTTTAGTCCTGGCTGGAGCATGCTCATTGCAGATGGAATCTTCAGAAAATTTAGTTGCAAACTCTGACAAGTCTCAGAGGGTAGCCGTGTTAGTCTGTATCTACAAAAACAACAAGGAGTCTGGTGGCACCTTAAAGACTAACAGATTTATTTGTGCATAAGCTTTCGTGGGTAAAAACCTCACTTGCATCTGAAGAAGTGAGGTTTTTACCCACGAAAGCTTATGCCCAAATAAATCTGTTAGTCTTTAAGGTGCCACCAGACTCCTTGTTGTT
>NW_020714323.1:361-1946 GCF_002925995.2 Terrapene triunguis | reverse complement strand
GACGCCACAGCACTGCGATCATGGATCACGCTGCGACCATCGCTGCACTTGTGGCCGTTCTCAACACCTCGCAGCTTATCATACACCTTTCCCTGAGGCAGATGCAGAGAAATCGGGCGAGGAGGCTACGGCACCGCCGTGAGAGCCTGAAGTCGGAGAGTGGCACAGAGCTGTCAGAAACCACGAGCCCCAGCGCCCAGGACATCACGTTGGCAATGGGGCATGTGGATTTTGTTGAACGGCGATTCTGGGCCCGGGAAACAAGCACGGACTGGTGGGACCGTATAGTGCTTCAGGTCTGGGATGAATCCCAGTGGCTGCGAAACTTTCGCATGCGGAAGGGGACTTTCCTCGAACTTTGTGAGTTGCTGTCCCCTGCCCTGAAGCGCAAGGACACCCGCATGCGAGCAGCCCTCACTGTCCAGAAGCGAGTGGCCATAGCCCTCTGGAAGCTTGCAACGCCGGACAGCTACCGGTCAGTCGCGAACCACTTTGGTGTGGGCAAATCTACCGTGGGGGTTGTTGTCATGCAAGTAGCCAAGGCAATCGTCAAGGTACTGCTCCCAAAGGTAGTGACCCTGGGAAACGCGCAGGTCATCATAGATGGCTTTGCCGCGATGGGATTCCCAAACTGCGGTGGGGCTATCGATGGGACTCACATCCCTATCCTGGGACCGGACCACCAGGCCAGCCAGTACATCAACAGAAAGGGCTACTTTTCAATGGTGCTGCAAGCACTGGTGGACCATCGGGGACGTTTTACAAACATCTACGTCGGATGTCCGGGCAAGGTTCATGACGCTCGCGTGTTCAGGAACTCTGGTCTCTTTAGACGGCCGCAGGAAGGTATTTACTTCCCAGACCACAAAATAACTCTTGGGGATGTGGAGATGCCTACAGTCATCCTCGGGGACCCAGCCTACCCGCTAATGCCCTGGCTCATGAAGCCCTATACTGGCGCCCTGGACACAGAAAAAGAACTCTTCAACTACCGGCTGAGCAAGTGCAGAATGGTGGTGGAGTGTGCTTTTGGCCGTCTCAAAGGGAGATGGAGAAGCTTACTCACTCGCTGTGATCTCAGTGAAACCAATATCCCCATCGTTATTGCAGCTTGCTGTGTGCTCCACAATCTGTGTGAGAGCAAGGGGGAGACCTTTATGGCGGGGTGGGAGCTAGAGGCAAATAGCCTGGCTGCTGATTACGTCCAGCCAGACAGCCGGGCCATTAGAAGATCCCAGCGGGACGCCCTGTGCATCCGGGAGGCTTTGAAAGCTAGGTTCCTGAGTGAGCAGGGCAACCAGTGACTTTTCAGTTTGTGGACAGAAAAGCTGAACCTGCCCCCGTTTCTTTACCCAGTCCATTTTGACTATCCTCTCCAGTTACATACAACCTTCACCCCCTTCCCCTTCCCAAAAAATAAAATCATTTCGATTTTTTAATGAACACCGTTGTCTGTATTGCTGTTTTCGCGGGAATATTTTAAACCGGGGACGCAGACTGTGGCGGGGGGCGGGTTCAGTGTTCTGATGCAAATGATACTTCTAAACTCCCGGAATGACAGGCTCCGCACTGGTGGACTGGTTAT
>NW_020714323.1:0-261 GCF_002925995.2 Terrapene triunguis | reverse complement strand
ACCAGACTGACCAGGGTAACCAGTGACTGCACTGTGTATGTGTCCTGATGCTGGACCTGACCCCGCCTCTGTAGCCTGCTAAAGGTGACTGTCCTGTCCAATTACCAAGCCCCTTCCCCCCCTCCAGACAGACTCTCCCTCAAAAGAACCTGACCGAAACAGTAATGAACAGAAACAAACATTTTATTGCGAACCAGACATGAAACGTGGGGGGTGAAACTTGGACGGGGGCTTGTGTGAGGTGGGTAGGAAAGGACTTAT
>NW_020714322.1:0-1675 GCF_002925995.2 Terrapene triunguis | reverse complement strand
CGGCTGTCCCAGGGAAAGATCCCTGTATGCTGCCCCTCTCCCTCCACCGCGTGGCTGTAAAGCAGTCCCAATACTAACAGTCCCCTCCCTAATTCAAAGCAGGGCGTCATGAGCGACATCACCCTCCTGAGGATCTCGGACACCCAGAAGGAACGCATGCTTAGGGAAAGCATGCAGAAACCAGGGCCGTATGCTGCCATGCTCTGCCGTGCGATGATCCCGGAGTACTTGATTGTGGCGTGGCGGGGACACGTGTGCTACCACGGAGGGCCCAGTAAGATCGCCCTACCCAAGAACCTGATAAACAGGCTGGAAATCTACCTCCATGAGACCTACGAGGAGTTCTCCTATGAGGATTTCTCATCAATCCCCGGCCATATTGACCGGATTTTCGCCTAGGTGCACTGGGACTATAGAGTGGAGCGTCTTGGGCCGCAGAATCATGAAGTACCGGACATTGTAAAAATTTTTTAAAATACTTGGGATTAAATTGTGAAGAGCCTAAGGCAGAGAAATCATGAGAAACCCTTTGTTAGCATTGTAAATATTCCAGTTTTGTAGCAGATAATTTTTTACTTGTTTAAAGCACTTTGGTAAAAACACATTGTTAATATTATGAATATTCCCGTTCTGTTAAAAATAAATGTTTACATGTTTACAGCACTTACTGCTTGATCCTTCCCCTGATTCTGTGTCCGGGGTAAGGGATGGGGACGGTTGGTACGGGATCTCGGTAAGGGTGATGAAGAGCTCCTGGCTGTCGGGGAAATCAGCGGTGCCAGCGCTGTCGACTGCCTCGTCCTCCTCATCTCCTTCTTCATCTTCCCCGTCCGCTAACATGTCCGACGAGGAACCGGCCGCGGACAATATCCCATCCTCAGAGTCCACGGTCACGGGTGGGGTAGTGGTGGCGGCCGCACCCAGGATGGAATGCAGTGCCTGGTAGAAACGGGATGTGTGTGGCTGGGATCCGGAGCGTCCGTTTGCCTCTTTGGTTTTTTGGTAGCCTTGTCTCAGCTCCTTGATTTTCACGCGGCACTGCGTTGCATCCCGGCTGTAGCCTCTCTCTGCCATGGCTTTAGAGATCTTCTCGTAGATCTTAGCATTCCTTCTTTTGGAGCGCAGCTCTGAAAGCACGGACTCATCGCCCCACACAGCGATGAGATCCAAGACTTCCCGATCAGTCCATGCTGGGGCCCTCTTTCTATTCTGGGATTGCACCGTCACCTCTGCTGGAGAGCTCTGCATCGTTGCCACTGCTGCTGAGCTCGCCACGATGTCCAAACAGGAACTGAGATTCAAACTGCCCAGACAGGAAAAGGAATTCAAATTTTCCCGGGGTGTGGCTGGTCAGAGCATCCGAGCTCGGACTGCTGTCCAGAGCGTCAACAGAGTGGTGCACTGTGGGATAGCTCCCGGAGCTATTAGCGTCGATTTCCATCCACACCTAGCCTAATTCGATATGGCCATTTCGAATTTAGCGCTACTCCTCTCGTTGGGGAGGATTACAGAAATCGATTTAAAGAGAGCTCTATGTCGATCTAAATAGCTTCGTGGTGTGGACGGGTGCAGGGTTAATTCGATGTAACGGCGCTAAATTCGACATAAAAGCCTAGTGTAGACCAGGCCTTAGTGACTGACACTTCAACCACAGGACTGCGGTAGGAATGACGGC
>NW_020714321.1:0-4667 GCF_002925995.2 Terrapene triunguis | reverse complement strand
AGAGACAGAGAAGAGAAAGCCAAAGAGGCGGCCCACAAGAGAGAGATGGAGCTGAAAGAAAAAGAGATGGAACTGGAAGCAGCAAGGACTAGGCAGGGTGCATCAGACCATCCTAACAACTCTTCTCCAGGTACCACTTCCCATCCCAGGAAATTCCCTACCTACAAGGCAGGCGATGATACTGAGGCCTTCTTAGAAAATTTTGAAAGGGCCTGCCTTGGATACAACATCCCTCCACCCCAGTACATGGTAGAGCTGAGGCCGCAGCTCAGTGGACCCTTAGCAGAGGTGGCGGCTGAAATGCCTAAGGAACACATGAACAGTTATGAACTTTTTAAAAACAAGGCCAGAATCAGAATGGGGCTAACACCTGAGCATGCCCGTCGGCGGTTCAGAGCCCTAAGGTGGAAACCCGATGTGTCATTTACCCGACATGCCTACCACATTGAGAAAAATTGGGATGCCTGGATATCAGGAGCAAATGTTAAATCTACGGAAGAGTTGCCCTTCCTATTGCAAATGGAGCAGTTTTTAGAGGGTGTTCCTGAGGAAATAGAAAGGTACATCCTAGATGGGAAGCCCAAAACTAACCGAGGCGGGGGAGATTGGAGCCAAATGGGTGGAGGTGACAGAAAAGAAAAAAGCTAGTAGCAGTTGGAGCGAATATCAGAAGGGGCAAGCCGAAACAAAACCTTACCACCGGGGACAACCCAAGGCCCCACCCACATCCCAAGGGAAACCCCAGACGCCTTCTCACCCCACCACACCAGTCTCCATCAACCAACATCGCCCCGGTGATACCTTAGCAGGGCGATGTTTTAAATGTAATGAACTGGGGCATATAAAGGCTCACTGCCCCAAGAACCCTAACCGATTACAGTTCATTACACCCCAATCACACCAAAGATCCCCAGACCCAGATGCCTCTCTCATACCCTCGGAGCGAAGGGAAACCTTGAGAGTGGGCGGAAAGAAGGTTATCGCTTGGAGGGACACTGGGGCACAAGTGTCAACTATCCACCAATCCCTAGTGGACCCCAAACTCATCAACCCGGAGGCTACAGTGACAATTCAACCCTTCGTGTCACAGTCTGTAACCTTGCCTACAGCCCAGTTGCATGTCCAGTACAAGGGCTGGGCAGGAATGTGGACTTTTGCAGTCTATGACAATTATCCCATCCCCATGCTGCTGGGGGAAGACTTGGCCAACCATGTGAAGCTAGCCAAGAGGGTGGGAATAGTCACCCGCAGCCAGGCTAAGCAAGCTTTCACCCCCATCCCTGTTCCTGAGCCGTCCACCAGGGCCCCGTCTGTGTTACCGGAGACCCAAACACAGGTGGTGGAACCGGATCCCCTGCCAACGACTGCAACAGCCGTAGTGGATCCAATCCCAGAGACCCAGCCAAAGCCAGTCCCAGAACCGGAACTGGCAACGCAACCAGCACCAGAACCATTGCCAGCACTGAGTCCAGCGCTTGCAAACCCGTCTACAACTCCAATGCCAGAGGGCACCAGCGAGCCTGAACTGGCGGAAGCAGCAGATAACCCTACCCAAGAGGCTCAGCCAGAGCCTGAGATACCACATAGTGCACCAGCGGACAGCGGTTCACGGTCAGTGGAAACAGCCCCAGCACCTGCATCGCTTCCAGAGGGACCAAGCCCCAGTCCACAGTCCAAGGAGGAACTGATGTCTCCAGCATCAAGGGAACAGTTCCAGGCCGAGCAGGAAGCAGATGACAGCCTTCAGAAAGCTTGGGCGGCGGCACGGAGCACCCCACCGCCTCTCAGCTCTTCTAACCGATCCCGGTTTGTTGTAGAACAAGGACTTTTATACAAGGAGACTCTTTCTGGTGGGCACCAGGAAGACTGGCATCCTCAAAGACAGTTGGTGGTTCCCACTAAGTATCGGGTAAAGCTCTTGAGCTTAGCCCATGATCATCCCAGTGGCCATTCTGGGGTGAACAGAACCAAAGACCGGTTGGGGAAGTCCTTCCACTGGGAGGGAATGGGCAAGGACGTTGCTAATTATGTCCGGTCTTGTGAGGTGTGCCAACGAGTGGGAAAGCCCCAAGACCAGGTTAAAGCCCCTCTCCAGCCACTACCCATAATTGAGGTCCCATTTCAGCGAGTAGCTGTGGATATTCTGGGTCCTTTCCCAAAGAAGACACCCAGAGGAAAGCAGTACGTACTGACTTTCATGGATTTTGCTACCCGATGGCCGGAAGCTGTACCCTTAAGCAACACCAAGACTAAAAGTGTGTGCCAGGCATTAGCAGACATTTTTGCCAGGGTAGGTTGGCCCTCCGACATCCTTACAGATTCGGGAACTAATTTCCTGGCAGGGAACATGAAAAACCTGTGGGAAGCTCATGGGGTGAATCACTTGGTTGCCACCCCTCATCACCATCAAACCAATGGTCTGGTGGAGAGGTTTAACGGAACTTTGGGGGCCATGATACGTAAATTCGTAAATGAACACTCCAATGATTGGGACCTAGTGTTGCAGCAGTTGCTTTTTGCCTACAGGGCTGTACCACATCCCAGTTTAGGGTTTTCACCATTTGAACTTGTGTATGGCCGCGAGGTTAAGGGGCCATTACAGTTGGTGAAGCAGCAATGGGAGGGGTTTACGCCTTCTCCAGGAACTAACATTCTAGACTTTGTAAGCAACCTACAAAACACCCTCCGACACTCTTTAGCCCTTGCTAAAGAAAACCTAAAGAATGCTCAGGAAGAGCAAAAGGCCTGGTATGATAAACATTCCAGAGAACGGTCCTTCAAAGTAGGAGACCAAGTCATGGTCTTAAAGGCGCTCCAGGCCCATAAAATGGAAGCGTCGTGGGAAGGACCATTCACGGTCCAGGAGCGCCTAGGAGCTGTTAACTATCTCATAGCCTCCCCCACCTCCAACATAAAGCCTAAGGTATACCATGTTAATTCTCTTAAGCCCTTTTATTCCAGAGAATTAAACGTTTGCCAGTTTACAGCCCAGGAAACAGATGACGCGGAGTGGCCTGCAGGTGTCTACTACGAAGGAACAAGGAATGGTGCCGTGGAAGAGGTGAACCTCTCCACGACCCTGGGACGTCTGCAGCGACAGCAGATCAAGGAGCTGTGCACAAGCTTTGCACCGATTTTCTCAGCCACTCCAGGACGGACCGAACGGGCATACCACTCCATTGACACAGGTAATGCTCACCCAATTAGAACCCCACCCTACCGGGAGTCACCTCATGCCCAAGCGGCTATACAAAGGGAGATCCAGGACATGCTACAGATGGGTATAATCCGCCCCTCTAACAGTGCATGGGCATCTCCAGTGGTTCTAGTTCCCAAACCAGATGGGGAAATACGCTTTTGCGTGGACTACCGTAAGCTAAATGCTGTAACTCGTCCTGACAACTATCCAATGCCACGCACAGATGAGCTATTGGAGAAATTGGGACATGCCCAATTCATCTCTACTTTAGACTTAACCAAAGGGTACTGGCAAGTACCACTAGATGAACCCGCTAAGGAAAGGTCAGCCTTCGTCACCCAGGCAGGGGTGTACGAATTCAATGTACTCCCTTTCGGGTTGCGAAATGCACCCGCCACCTTCCAAAGACTTGTAGATGGTCTCCTAGCGGGATTGGGAGAATCTGCAGTTGCCTACCTCGATGATGTGGCCATTTTTTCTGATTCATGGACAGAGCACCTGGAGCACCTGGGAAAAGTCTTCGAGCGCATCCGACAGGCAGGACTAACTGTTAAGGCTAAAAAGTGTCAAATAGGCCAAAACAGAGTGACGTACCTGGGGCACCAGGTGGGTCAAGGAACTATAAATCCCCTACAGGCCAAAGTGGATGCTATCCAAAAGTGGCCGGTTCCAAAGTCAAAGAAACAGGTCCAATCCTTCTTAGGCTTGGCCGGATATTATAGGCGATTTGTACCACACTACAGCCAAATCGCCGCCCCGCTGACAGACCTAACCAGAAAGAAACAGCCAAATGCAGTTCAGTGGACTGATAAGTGTCAAAAGGCCTTTAACCAGCTTAAGGCAACACTCATGTCTGACCCTGTGCTAAGGGCCCCAGACTTTGACAAACCGTTCCTAGTAACCACAGATGCGTCCGAGCGAGGCGTGGGAGCAGTTTTAATGCAGGAAGGACCGGATCAAGAATTCCATCCTGTCGTGTTTCTCAGCAAAAAACTGTCTAAGAGGGAAAGTCACTGGTCAATCAGCGAAAAGGAATGCTACGCCATTGTGTACGCGCTGGAAAAGCTACGCCCATATGTTTGGGGACGGCGTTTCCAACTACAAACAGACCATGCTGCGCTACAGTGGCTTCATACCGCCAAGGGAAATAACAAAAAACTTCTTCGGTGGAGTTTAGCTCTCCAAGATTTTGATTTTGAAATACAACACATTTCGGGAGCTTCTAACAAAGTGGCTGATGCACTCTCCCGGGAAAGTTTCCCAGAGTTAACTGGTTAACAATTGTTCTTGGAATGAAACATTGTTAGTTTTTATATAATCAGTAGTATGTCTTATTAACTCTGTTTTCTCCTAAAACTCCAGGAAGAAATCACAGCCAGTGTGGAACCGAACGTCCAACACTATCTGTGATTTGGGGGGCGTGTCATAACTATGAAGGGAAGGGTAACAGCTCTCTGTGTACAGAGAC
>NW_020714320.1:0-4021 GCF_002925995.2 Terrapene triunguis | reverse complement strand
AGATTGAGATCATAGTACAGTAACTCCTCACTTAAAGTTGTCCCAGTCAACGTTGTTTCATTGTTACGTTGCTGATCAATTAGGGAACATGCTCGTTTAAAGTTGTGCAATGCTCCCTTATAACATTGTTTGGCAGCCGCCTGCTTTATCCACTGCTTGCAGGAAGAGCAGCCCGTTGCAGCTGGCTGGTGGGGGCTTAGAACCAGGGTGGACTGGCAGTCCCCCATCAGCCCCCCCATCAGCTCCTCGCTCCCCTAAGTTCTCTGTGCGGCAGCCACCCAGCAGGCTATCAATTGCCAGCAGTTCAGCTGTCCCTCTCCCCATTGCCATGTGCTGCTCCTGCCCTCTGCCTTAGAGCTGCTCCCGGGAGCCTCCTGCTTGCTGTGCAGGGGGGGAAGACGGGGACTAATGTCAGGGTGTCCCCCTCTCCCCGATCCTGGCCCCCGCTTACCCCTTCTCCATATGGAGCAGGGTGGGGACACAACAGGGCTCAGAACGGAGAGAGCTGACCGCAGCTGCTGTCTCAACTTCCTGATCTTTTTAAAGGCAATGTACTTAGAGTGGGCTCAGCGTACTTAAAGGGGCAATGCACATCTTCCTCTCTCACACGGGGTGTGTGTCTCTGTCTGCCATGCTGTCTCCCCTCCCTCAATTCGTGCTGCCTTGTAGAGTGTGAGGCTACATTAACAACCATGTGTTAACCCTTGAGGGCTCAGCCAAGTGCTAGTTCATCATTTAGCAGTAAGGCATTCCCTGGGAAATATCCCACCCTCTTTCAACCCTCTAACTTCACCACCTCAACCAAGCTTCACAATCATCATCGCTGTGTACAGTATTAAACTGTTTGTTTAAAACTTGTACTGTGTTATAATATAGTTTTTTGTCTGGTGAAAAAAATTTCCCTGGAACCTAACCCCCCCCCATTTACATTAATTCTTATGGGAAAATTGGATTAGTTTAACATCGTTTCGCTTAAAGTTGCATTTTTCAGGAACATAACTACAACGTTAAGCGAGGAGTTACTGTATACACAACTTATGAATTCTTCTTTTTATTATTGCACTAGTGTGCTAGGTACTTATAGATGAATTAGAACAAGATCCCTGCCACAGCCTGCTTATATTCTACACAGATAATGTGCAAACAAGGGATGGGGAATGGAAGAAACTGAGCTCTGAAATTTGCACATCTTTTAGTTCCGCTTTTCTTTCTTTCATGCTTACACACCCATACCCACACGCACACACAGAGTTCTTGGACTCCCCAAGCTTGTCTACTCATCCATATGAATAATCTTGAGTTGCAAAAACTTCAGGAAAATGTAACAAGAAAACAAAAATCATTTGATTTGGGGCAAATGTAAACAGCTGCACACTAGAAAACCTTCTTAACTCTAGGATATGTCTAATAGCCATGCTGCTGCTGAGTCTGTGAGAGTCACCGTTACAATAAGACTTGCTAGCTTTCCATCCTCGCAGGACTTAAAGAAGCCTTGCATATCTTTTCTGAGAACTCTGTCAAGGATTTCAAATAGTGACTCATTCCAATGAGACATTTGAATAGGCCAGATCCTGCACTCAGAAACCCCGATGAAAATCTGACATAACTTCATTAACTGCAATGGAATTGGAGTAATAGTGAAAAGTGCTGAGTGCCATGAGAGCAGTCAACTCTAAGCAGGATTAATACCCGATAATGTTATAAATGAGAGAACAATTTGACTCAATCACTTTGGCGTTCCATATATATTTGGTCAAAAGTCAGTGGGAAATCTTAAAATAATAGAAGGAGATTCAGGGGCTAAACTCACGATATAATAAAAGCCATAGTCTTAAGGCTTACCATTTAAGTGTAAATGTTTCTGTGAGTTAATGTTGCAGTGATTAATAGACTTTTCTATATTTGGGTAAATTCAGATGGTCTGAATTCCAGAATGTCTGCATCAGCCTTTAGCTGAATTACTTCAAGATGAAAGACTTTGATAAGCTATGAGAAAAACAACCAGCTAATGGACCAGATATACAGGTGAAATAGATCAGATATACAAGTCAATCATTGTAATGCTATGCTGTTTGAAGCTGCATCGACATTAACATTTCAGAGAAGATTGCAATTAATGTCATGTTAAGAGAGCCTCGGTTTCGAGCAGGGCTAGAAACAAATATTAGTTTAGTAGCGTCATACTACAAAAATAATAACTTGTCATAGAGACATATGAATATCTTGAAAAATCTGTGGGTTTTGACTTGTATCTTTATACCCTTGTGTTTTACTCTTTTATCTCTCTCCTCTTCCCCTCTGATTCTCTGATTTGGATGCCCAGGGCAAAACTGATTGTTTGTGGCAAATGCTGTCAAAGTGCAGTGGCTTTACTCACAGTAAGCCTTTGTTCTGCCATATAAGGATCCAGAAAATCACTTCAAATAACTTCAATTTCCTCAACCTTACTCTGACTTCAGAAATCAAAGTACTGTACCATCCTCGACAGCCGCAAGCTGTGCACTAGTCTGCTGGCATTTCCATCTGTTTCCAGAGCTAGTGAGGAAAGTACTTACTGCAACTGAAACTTAGAGGAGAGAAAAAAAGGGACAAATCTAATGTATTAAACAAATACCAGGACAGATTAATTTAGTAGTGTGTATTTTTCCACTAATACTGGCTTTAAGTCTCCAGTCCACATGACACTGCGTGAAGAAGAGGTGTGAAGGAGCAGGAGTCCCCAGAGGCCAGAGTTCTTCCAGGGATTCTGGGGGAGTTTACACTAAAGGAGAAGCTCTGCTACCCTTTCACAGGGCAACCCTGAGCTCCTGGCAAGCTGCTCCAACTCTACTGTATGAGGCGAAGGAGGGCTGGGCTATAAAGAATCTTTTGTGAAGGCTACGGCCAGGATAGCCTTGATCTAATGCAGTGCTTGTGCTCCTGATTGTGATACGGGAACATTGCGGAGATCTTGAGCCCATCTCCTTTTCTTGCATACTGCCACAAGGGCCAGCCACTCTGACCCCAAAGGACCCCAATCTTGCTGTATCTAAAGTGCCCAAATGGAATATTCTTCCCTCTTTCTCCTTGCACACTCACAAGTGGTACTTCAAAATCAAAAGTAGTAAAGCAAAATGTTACTGGAACTAGAGCAGAACCTACTCAGCTCTGAGCTGGGAGGGTTGAATCCGCAGCACAGAGTTCAGCCCTGTATGGGCCTCTGTTTTCCAGTACATCTGATGGACACAGGGCATGGGCAACCTGCTACTATGACAATCCTGTACTCTCCCCTGGAGGTAGGAGGGCCATGTCAGGCATTCCAGAACCCACTCCTGCCATTGGGCTGCTGTAGGCTCTGTGCTGCACTTCACCAGTGTTGCACAGCTCTGTGTGTGTGTGTGTGTGTGTATGTGTGTGCGCGTGCTTTATGCTGCACTTCACCAATGTTGCACAGCTGTGTGTGTGTGTGTGTTTCCCATCCATCTCCTCCCCTTCCAATACATCTTCCCAGCATCTAATCTAGTTATTCTGGTCTAGCAACATGCTCTGGATTTTAGCAGTCAAAGTCAGAAGGCATTTCACCTAAGGATGTGTGTAGCTGTGACCCTGAATTTGCACACCATATTACAGAAACATTTCAGATTAGCAGTACTGCCTCCTGAACTTACTTTTCCATTGCCAGAATACAGCTAATTAATGCCTTAGGGCCCAGTTCTGCAACCCATACATTGAGTAGCACTTAGTTACAGAAGAAATTGAAGGCGTTTTCATATAAAAGCTGCTCTATATGAAGAAGAGCTGAAAAATCAGGCACTTAAAGGGAAAAAAAAGTACTCACTGGCAGGGCAAGAAATATGCATTTTTATTACCAGGCAGTCATATTTCTTTTCAGATAAATTTCACTCTTTTCCTTTCTCTACTAATTTCTGCCGAATTCTTCTGGTTTCTTCTTCTCCTCCCATTATTCTCATGCACTTTCCCTGTTTGTTGTTAATGTTTCCTCACTCCCAGGGTAGCATTCTCTGAAATGCTTCTAGTTCCA
>NW_020714319.1:0-2959 GCF_002925995.2 Terrapene triunguis | reverse complement strand
AGATTGAGATCATAGTACAGTAACTCCTCACTTAAAGTTGTCCCAGTAAATGTTGTTTCATTGTTACGTTGCTGATCAATTAGGGAACATGCTCGTTTAAAGTTGTGCAATGCTCCCTTATAACATTGTTTGGCAGCCGCCTGCTTTATCCACTGCTTGCAGGAAGAGCAGCCCGTTGCAGCTGGCTGGTGGGGGCTTAGAACCAGGGTGGACTGGCAGCCCCGCATCAGCCCCCCCATCAGCTCCCCGCTCCCCTAAGTTCCCTGTGCGGCAGCCACCCAGCAGGCTATCAATTGCCAGCAGTTCAGCTGTCCCTCTCCCCATTGCCATGTGCTGCTCCTGCCCTCTGCCTTAGAGCTGCTCCCGGGAGCCTCCTACTTGCTGTGCAGGGGGGGAAGACGGGGACTAATGTCAGGGTGTCCCCCTCCCCCCGATCCTGGCCCCCGCTTACCCCTTCTCCATATGGAGCAGGGTGGGGACACAACAGGGCTCAGAACGGAGAGAGCTGACCGCAGCTGCTGTCTCAACTTCCTGATCTTTTTAAAGGCAATGTACTTAGAGTGGGGTCAGCGTACTTAAAGGGGCAATGCACATCTTCCTCTCTCACACGGGGTGTGTGTCTCTGTCTGCCATGCTGTCTCCCCTCCCTCAATTCGTGCTGCCTTGTAGAGTGTGAGGCTACATTAACAACCATGTGTTAACCCTTGAGAGCTCAGCCAAGTGCTAGTTCATCATTTAGCAGTAAGGCATTCCCTGGGAAATATCCCACCCTCTTCCAACCCTCTAACTTCACCACCTCAACCAAGCTTCACAATCATCATCGCTGTGTACAGTATTAAACTGTTTGTTTAAAACTTGTACTGTGTTATAATATAGTTTTTTGTCTGGTGAAAAAAATTTCCCTGGAACCTAACCCCCCCATTTACATTAATTCTTATGGGAAAATTGGATTAGTTTAACATCGTTTCGCTTAAAGTTGCATTTTTCAGGAACATAACTACAACGTTAAGCGAGGAGTTACTGTACACACGACTTATGAATTCTTCTTTTTATTATTGCACTAGTGTGCTAGGTACTTATAGATGAATTAGAACAAGATCCCTGCCACAGCCTGCTTATATTCTACACAGACAATGTGCAAACAAGGGATGGGGAATAGAAGAAACTGAGCACTGAAATTTGCACATCTTTTAGTTCCGCTTTTCTTTCTTTCATGCTTACACACCCATACCCACACGCACACACAGAGTTCTTGGACTCCCCAAGCTTGTCTACTCATCCATATGAATAATCTTGAGTTGCAAAAACTTCAGGAAAATGTAACAAGAAAACAAAAATCATTTGACGTGGGGCAAATGTAAACAGCTGCACACTAGAAAGCCGACTTAACTCTAGGATATGTCTAATAGCCATGCTGCTGCTGAGCCTGTGAGAGTCACCGTTACAATAAGACTTGCTAGCTTTCCATCCTCGCAGGACTTAAAGAAGCCTTGCATATCTTTTCTGAGAACTCTGTCAAGGATTTCAAATGTGTGACTCATTCCAATGAGACATTTGAATAGGCCAGATCCTGCGCTCAGAAACCCCGATGAAAATCTGGCATAACTTCATTAACTGCAGTGGAATTGGAGTAATAGTGAAAAGTGCTGAATGCCATGAGAGCAGTCAACTCTAAGCAGGATTAATACCTGATAATGTTATAAATGAGAGAACAATTTGACTCAATCACTTTGGCGTTCCATATATATTTGGTCAAAAGTCAGTGGGAAATCTTAAAATAATAGAAGGAGATTCAGGGGCTAAACTCACGATGTAATAAAAGCCATAGTCTTAAGGCTTACCATTTAAGTGTAAATGTTTCTGTGAGTTAATGTTGCAGTGATTAATAGACTTTTCTATATTTGGGTAAATTCAGATGGTCTGAATTCCAGAATGTCTGCATCAGCCTTTAGCTGAATTACTTCAAGATGAAAGACTTTGATAAGCTATGAGAAAAACAAACAGCTAATGGACCAGATATACAGGTGAAATAGATCAGATATACAAGTCAATCATTGTAATGCTATGCTGTTTGAAGCTGCATCTACATTAACATTTCAGAGAAGATTGCAATTAATGTCATGTTAAGAGAGCCTCGGTTTCGAGCAGGGCTAGAAGCAAATATTAGTTTAGTAGAGTCATACTACAAAAATAATAACTTGTCATAGAGACTTATGAATATCTTGAAAAATCTGTGGGTTTTGACTTGTATCTTTATACCCTTGTGTTTTACTCTTTTATCTCTCTCCTCTTCCCCTCTGATTCGGATGCCCAGGGCAAAACTGATTGGTTGTGGCAAATGCTGTCAAAGTGCAGTGGCTTTACTCACAGTAAGCCTTTGTTCTGCCATATAAGGATCCAGAAAATCACTTCAAATCACTTCAATTTCCTCAACCTTACTCTGACTTCAGAAATCAAAGTACTGTACCATCCTCGACAGCCGCAAGCTGTGCACTAGTCTGCTGGCATTTCCATCTGTTTCCAGAGCTAGTGAGGAAAGTACTTACTGCAACTGAAACTTAGGGTATGTCTACACTACGAGGGTAATTCGATTTTACTTAAATTGAATATGTGGAATCGATATTGCAAAGTCGAACGTGTGTGTCCACACTAAGGACACACTAAGGACAGTAATTCGACTTTGTGAGTCCACACTAAGGGGGCGAGCGTCGATATTGGAAGCGGTGCACTGTGGGCAGCTATCCCACAGTTCCCGCAGTCCCCGCTGCCCATCGGAATTCTGGGTCGAGCCGCCAATGCCTTCTGGGTAAAAAAAATTTGTCGTCATCCGTCCGTCACTAACGCCCTCCCTCCCTCCATGAAAGCGCCGGCGGGAAATCAGTTCGCGCACTTTTCTGGTCAGTGACAGCGCGGACGCCACAGCACTGCGATCATGGATCACGCTGCGACCATCGCTGCA
>NW_020714318.1:0-1345 GCF_002925995.2 Terrapene triunguis | reverse complement strand
AGAAAGGGCTACTTTTCAATGGTGCTGCAAGCACTGGTGGACCATCGGGGACGTTTTACAAACATCAACGTCGGATGGCCGGGCAAGGTTCATGACGCTCGCGTGTTCAGGAACTCTGGTCTGTTTAGACGGCTGCAGGAAGGTATTTTCTTCCCGGACCACAAGATAACTGTTGGGGATGTGGAGATGCCTACAGTCATCCTCGGGGACCCAGCCTACCCGCTAATGCCCTGGCTCATGAAGCCCTATACTGGCGCCCTGGACACAGAAAAAGAACTGTTCAACTACCGGCTGAGCAAGTGCAGAATGGTAGTGGAGTGTGCTTTTGGCCGTCTCAAAGGGAGATGGAGAAGCTTACTGACTCGCTGTGATCTCAGCGAAACCAATATCCCCATTGTTATAGCAGCTTGCTGTGTGCTTCAAAATCTCTGTGAGAGCAAGGGGGAGACCTTTATGGCGGGGTGGGAGGTTGAGGCAAATAGCCTGGCTGCTGATTACGCCCAGCCAGACAGCCGGGCGATTAGAAGATCCCAGCGGGACGCACTGTGCATCCGGGAGGCTTTGAAAGCAAGATTCCAGACTGAGCAGGCTAACCGGTGACTGTTAAGTTTGTGGACACAGATGCTGAACCTGCCCCCGTTTCTTTACCCAGTTCATTTTGACTATCCTCTCCAGTTACATACCCCCTTCACCCCCTTCCCCTTCCCAAAAAATAAAATCAGTTCTATTTTGTTAATGAACACCATTGTCTGTATTGCTGTTTTCGCGGGAATGTTTTAAACCGGGGATGCAGACTGTGGCGGGGGGCGGGTTTAGTGTTCTGATGCAAATGATGCTTCTAAACTCCCGGAATGACAGGCTCTGCACTGGTGCACTGGTTATTTCAACGGAGCCTGTCAGCACTCCTGGGGGGGACTGCGTGTATGTGTCGGCTATGTGACTTTCTGGCAGGGGGGGTAGGGTTACAGATCCCCTGCTGCGTGGATCTGTGAGCCAGGATAAGGACCGCTGCATAAGATCTGTAACTGCCCTCCCCTGCCACAAAGTCACAGAGCAACCCCCCCCCCCCAGAACATGAAAACCACCTCCAAGACTGACCAGGGTAACCAGTGACTGCACTGTGTATGTGTCCTGATGCTGGACCTGACCCCGCCTCTGTACCCTGCTAAAGGTGACTGTCCTGTCCAATTACCAAGCCCCTTCCCCCCTTCAGACATACTCTCCTCCAAAAGAACATGATGGAAACAGTAATGAACAGAAACAAATATTTTATTATGAACCACACATGAAACGTGGGGGGTGAAACTTGGACGGGGGCTTGTGTGAGGTGGGTAGGAAAGGACTT
>NW_020714317.1:0-1459 GCF_002925995.2 Terrapene triunguis | reverse complement strand
GTCGCGAACCACTTTGGTGTGGGCAAATCTACCGTGGGGGTTGTTGTCATGCAAGTAGCCAAGGCAATCGTGAAGGTACTGCTCCCAAAGGTAGTGACCCTGGGAAACGCGCAGGTCATCATAGATGGCTTTGCCGCGATGGGATTTCCAAACTGCGGAGGGGCTATCGATGGGACTCACATCCCTATCCTGGGACCGGACCACCAGGCCAGCCAGTACATCAATAGAAAGGGCTACTTTTCAATGGTGCTGCAAGCACTGGTGGACCATCGGGGACGGTTTACAAACATCTACGTCGGATGGCCGGGCAAGGTTCATGACGCTCGCGTGTTCAGGAACTCTGGTCTGTTTAGACGGCTGCAGGAAGGTATTTACTTCCCAGACCACAAAATAACTCTTGGGGATGTGGAGATGCCTACAGTCATCCTCGGGGACCCAGCCTACCCGCTAATGCCCTGGCTCATGAAGCCCTATACTGGCGCCCTGGACACAGAAAAAGAACTGTTCAACTACCGTCTGAGCAAGTGCAGAATGGTGGTGGAGTGTGCTTTTGGCCGTCTCAAAGGGAGATGGAGAAGCTTACTCACTCGCTGTGATCTCAGTGAAACCAATATCCCCATCGTTATTGCAGCTTGCTGTGTGCTCCACAATCTATGTGAGAGCAAGGGGGAAACCTTTATGGCGGGGTGGGAGCTAGAGGCAAATAGCCTGGCTGCTGATTACGTCCAGCCAGACAGCCGGGCCATTAGAAGATCCCAGCGGGACGCCCTGTGCATCCGGGAGGCTTTGAAAGCTAGGTTCCTGAGTGAGCAGGGCAACCAGTGACTTTTCAGTTTGTGGACAGAAAAGCTGAACCTGCCCCCGTTTCTTTACCCAGTTCATTTTGACTATCCTCTCCAGTTACATACCCCCTTCACCCCCTTCCCCTTCCCAAAAAATAAAATCATTTCGATTTTGTTAATGAACACCGTTGTCTGTATTGCTGTTTTCGCGGGAATATTTTAAACCGGGGACGCAGACTGTGGCGGGGGGCGGGTTCAGTGTTCTGATGCAAATGATGCTTCTAAACTCCCGGAATGACAGGCTCCGCACTGGTGGACTGGTTATTTCAATGGAGAACATGAAAAACACCTCCCAGACTGACCAGGGTAACCAGTGACTGCACTGTGTATGTGTCCTGATGCTGGACCTGACACCGCCTCTGTACCCTGCTAAAGGTCACTGTCCTGCCCAATTACCAAGCCCCTTCCCCCCCTCCAGACAGACTCTCCCTCAAAAGAACCTGACTGAAACAGTAATGGAGAGAAACAAACATTTTATTGCGAACCAGACATGAAACGTGGGGTGTGAAACTTGGACGGGGGCTTCTGTGAGGTGGGTGGGAAAGGACTTATGAAATTTTGGGGAATGTCAGCCTTCTAGTGCTAGAGCAGTCTGCAGGGGTTGACTGAAAGTTTTA
>NW_020714316.1:0-3792 GCF_002925995.2 Terrapene triunguis | reverse complement strand
AGATAGACTGCAGCGGGGCTCTGTCCTCCTGCCTCCGGTCTTGCAGAACATCCACAAGGCGCCGGAGCGTGTCCGTTTGCTCCCTCATTAGTCCAAGCAGCTTTTCAGTAGCCTGTTGGTCCTCCTGACGCCACCTCTCCTCCCGTTCCATGACTGCTCGGTGCATTTGTGACAAGTTCTCCCTCCACTGTGTCTGCTGGGCTGCCTGGGCTCGGGAGCAGCCCATTAGTTCTGAGAACATGTCTTCACGCGTCTTCTTCTTCCTCCGCCTAATCTGCGCTAGCCTCTGGGAGTGTGCTGACAGGCTGGGTTGGGAGACAGTCGCAGATGTGTCTGTGTGAATTGTAAAAAGGGAGTGAATTCCTGAGACAGATAAATGAAATTGTATACAAAGAACCTAGTCTTTCTCTGTGAACAAGACCATGCACTGCACCTCTCACATGCGCACTCAGGACAAGGTCGAATTTTCGGCCCTCGTCTTCAGTGCCTGTGGACTTGCGGTGGTCTTGGAGTGATCTGAGAAGCGTGGCTGCAGACCTGAACTTCTGTAGCGGGCAATCATGGTAAGCCGTAGACTTGTGGCTGCTTAAAACTCTATTAGTAGCACTGGCCTCCTTTCACATTGAAAGCAATGCCAGTCTCTGCTGCCAGCAATCAGGACAGCATCAACTCTGCCCCTGTCCCACCCCCTCGCGGCTGTCCCAGGGAAAGATCCCTGTATGCTGCCCCTCTCCCTCCACCGCGTGGCTGTAAAGCAGTCCCAATACTAACATTCCCCTCCCTAATTCAAAGCAGGGCGTCATGAGCGACATCACCCTCCTGAGGATCCCGGACACCCAGAGAGAACGCATGCTGCGGGAAAGCATGCAGAAACCGGGGCCGTATGCCGCCATGCTATGTCGGGCCATGATCCCCGAGTACCTGATTGTGGCATGGAGGGGACATGTCTGCTACCACGGAGGGCCCACTAAGATCGCCCTACCCCGGAACCTGATCAACAGGCTTGAGCTCTACCTCCACGAGACCTACGAGGAGTTCTCCTACGAGGATTTCTCGTCGATCCCCGGCCACATTGACCGGATTTTCGCGTAGGTGCACTGGGACTATGGAGTGGAGCGTCTTGGGCCTGGGAATCATGGAGTAACGGACATTGTGAAAATTTTTTAAAACACTTGGGACTAAATTGAGAAGAGCCCAAGACAGAGAAATCATGAAAACCCATTTGTTACCTTTGTAAATATTCCTGTTTTGTACCTGATTATTTTTTTACTAGTTTACAGAACTTTTATAAATATACATTGTTAATAGTATAAATATTACCGTTCTGTTTTAAATAAATGTTTACATGTTTACAGCACTTACTGCTTGATCCTTCCCCTGATTCTGTGTCCGGGGTAAGGGATGGGGACGGTTGGTAGGGGATCTCGGTAAGGGTGATGAAGAGCTCCTGGCTGTCGGGGAAATCAGCGGTGCCAGCGCTGTCGACTGCCTCGTCCTCCTCATCTCCTTCTTCATCTTCCCCGTCCGCTGTCATGTCCGACGAGGAACCGGCCGCGGACATGATCCCATCCTCGGAGTCCACGGTCAGGGGTGGGGTAGTGGTGGCGGCCGCTCCCAGGATGGAATGCAGTGCCTCGTAGAAACGGGATGTGTGGGGCTGGGATCCGGAGCGTCCGTTAGCCTCTTTGGTTTTTTGGTAGCCTTGTCTCAGCTCCTTGATTTTCACGCGGCACTGCGTTGCATCCCGGCTGTAGCCTCTCTCTGCCATGGCTTTAGAGATCTTCTCGTAGATCTTAGCATTCCTTCTCTTGGAGCGCAGCTCTGAAAGCACGGACTCATCGCCCCACACAGCGATGAGATCCAAGACTTCCCGATCAGTCCATGCTGGGGCCCTCTTTCTATTAGATTGCACGGCCATCTCTGCTGGAGAGCTCTGCATAGTTGCCACTGCTGCTGAGCTCCCCTCGATGTCCAAAGAGGAACTGAGATTCAAACTGCCCAGACAGGAAAATGAAAATGAATTCAAATTTTCCCGGGGGTGTGGCTGGTCAGAGCATCCGAGCTCGGACTGCTGTCCAGAGCGTCAACAGAGTGGTGCACTGTGGGATAGCTCCCGGAGCTATTACCGTCGATTTCCATCCACACCTAGCCTAATTCGATATGGCCATGTCGAATTTAGCGCTACTCCTCTCGTTGGGGAGGATTACAGAAATCGATTTAAAGAGAGCTTTATGTCGAACTAAATGGCTTCCTGGTGTGGACGGGTGCAGGGTTAATTCGATATAACGGCGCTAAAGTCGACATAAAAGCCTAGTGTAGACCAGGCCTTAGAGGAGAGAAAAAAAGGGACAAATCTAATGTATTAAACAAACACCAGGACAGATTAATTTAGTAGTGTGTGATGCTATTTTTCCACTAATACTGGCTTTAAGTCTCCAGTCCACACGACACTGCGTGAAGAAGAGGTGTGAAGGAGCAGGAGTCGCCAGAGGCCAGAGTTCTTCCAGGGATTCTGGGGGAGTTTACACTAAAGGAGAAGCTCTGCTACCCTTTCACAGGGCAACCCTGAGCTCCTGGCAAGCTGCTCCAACTCTACTGTATGAGGCGAAGGAGGGCTGGGCTATAAAGAATCTTTTGTGAAGGCTACGGCCAGGATAGCCTTGATCTAATGCAGTGCTTGTGCTCCTGATTGTGATACGGGAACAATGGGGAGACCTTGAGCCCATCTCCTTTTCTTGCATACTGCCACAAGGGCCAGCCACTCTGACCCCAAAGGACCCCAATCTTGCTGTATCTAAAGTGCCCAAATGGCATATTCTTCCCTCTCTCTCCTTGCACACTCACAAGTGGTACTTCAAAATCAAAAGTAGTAAAGCAAAATGTTACTGGAACTAGAGCAGAACCTACTCAGCTCTGAGCTGGGAGGGTTGAATCCGCAGCACAGAGTTCAGCCCTGTATGGGCCTCTGTTTTCCAGTACATCTGATGGACACAGGGCATGGGCAACCTGCTGCTATGACAATCCTGTACTTTTATGGAGGTAGGAGGGCCATGTCAGGCATTCCAGAACCCACTCCTGCCATTGGGCTGCTGTAGGCTCTGTGCTGCACTTCACCAGTGTTGCACAGCTCTGTGTGTGTGTGTGTGTGTGTGTGTATATGTGTGTGCGCGTGCTCTATGCTGCACTTCACCAATGTTGCACAGCTGTGTGTGTGTGTGTGTTTCCCATCCATCTCCTCCCCTTCCAATACATCGTCCCAGCATCTAATCTAGTTATTCTGGTCTAGCAACATGCTCTGGATTTTAGCAGTCAAAGTCAGAAGGCATTTCACCTAAGGATGTGTGTAGCTGTGACCCTGAATTTGCACACCATATTACAGAAACATTTCAGATTAGCAGTATTGCCTCCTGAACTTACTTTTCCATTGCCAGAATACAGCTAATTAATGCCTTAGGGCCCAGTTCTGCAACCCATACATTGAGTAGCACTTAGTTACAGAAGAAATTGAAGGCGTTTTCATATAAAAGCTGCTCTATGTGAAGAAGAGCTGAAAAATCAGGCACTTAAAGGGGAAAAAAAAGTACTCACTGGCAGGGCAAGAAATATGCATTTTTATTACCAGGCAGTCATATTTCTTTTCAGATAAATTTCACTCTTTTCCTTTCTCTGCTAATTTCTGCCGAATTCTTCTGGTTTCTTCTTCTCCTCCCATTATTCTCATGCACTTTCCCTGTTTGTTGTTAACGTTTCCTCACTCCCAGGGTAGCATTCTCTGAAATGCTTCTAGTTCCA
>NW_020714315.1:0-1193 GCF_002925995.2 Terrapene triunguis | reverse complement strand
TCTTCTGGCTTGGTATTGTCTTGGGAATCTACTTTTTGCCTTGGGAGTGGCAGAATGTAGACATGGGATTGGTTTTAGGGTTCCTGAGCGACCCCCGGTGGAACCACGGATAGGTCTCAGGTTTCCACGCTCGGGCCTTGATCCAAAGCCCAATGAAATCAGTGGGAGTATTTCCTACGTCCCGCTGTACCAGGAAGAGGATTACTTGCTAGCAAAGGTTCCCAGGAGCAGGTGCTCCTCTCTATTGCTGCTATCGTAGATGTGACAAACCTGTGCTCTCTAACCTGCTCTCTGCAATAGCAGCTCAGCCATTTTCAAACACCAGTAGAGAGGAGATGAGACAGAACCATGTTTCTGTCAGCTGGGTGAGGTAGATCCAAAGTGTGCAGGTCTGCCTCTTACAGGTTCTACCCCACTGCAGCTGAAACCGTATTAGTGAGAATAGTTCTCTCATTGATTCCCTGGCATGGATGAATGGAGACTTTTTTTAAGAACCGTCCTCTCCAGGTTATTAGAGAGACAAGGTGGGTGAGGTAATATCTTTTATTGGACCAACTTCTGTTGGTGAGAGAGACCAGCTTACACAGAGCTCTTCTTCAAGTCTGGGAAAGGAACTCCGGGCATCCCAGCTAACTAGAAGATGGAACAGATTGTTTCGCACACGTAGTTAGCACATATTCTAAAGGACCAGTCAAGGTAGAGTGCATGTGTATAGATGCTAACTACTTACGCTAAACAATGCGTTACCCCTTGTAGTTAGCTGTGTCACTGGGAGTATCATTCCCAGACTTGAAGAAGAGCTCTGTGTGGCTTGAAACCTTGTCCGTCTCACCAACAGAAGTTGGACCAGTAAAACATATTACCTCACCCACCTTGTCTCCCTAATATCCTGGGACCAACACGGCCACAACTGCACTGCATACAACAATGGAAGCTGTCCAAGTTAAGGTACAGATCTCTCCTACAGAGCTATGGCTGCACTTGGATTTTCGGACCCTTAATTCCTGACTGCAGCTTCTCTAGTTAAGGCTGCAGTGTAGAAAAGGTTAGAAAATAAGAGTGGTCAAAACACTCAAGGCCACTTGTCTACACTACAGTCTCCACTGCTCGAGCTGCGCATGGTGGGAGTTATGGATTCAAAAACTGCTAGTGTAGACAAGGCCTAGGTGGTCTCCAGCATAGTTTAATGGTGC
>NW_020714314.1:0-1167 GCF_002925995.2 Terrapene triunguis | reverse complement strand
TCTTCTGGCTTGGTATTGTCTTGGGAATCTACTTTTTGCCTTGGGAGCGGCAGAATGTAGACATGGGATTGGTTTTAGGGTTCCTGAGCGACCCCCGGTGGAACCACTGATAGGTCTCAGGTTTCCACGCTCGGGCCTTGATCCAAAGCCCAATGAAATCAGTGGGAGTATTTCCTACATCCCGCTGTACCAGGAAGAGGATTACTTGCTAGCAAAGGTTCCCAGGAACAGGTGCTCCTCTCCATTGCTGCTATCGTAGATGTGACAAACCTGTGCTCTCTAACTTGCTCTCTGCAATAGCAGCTCAGCCATTTTCAAACACCAGTAGAAAGGAGATGAGACAGAACCATGTTTCTGTCAGCTGGGTGAGGTAGATCCAAAGTGTGCAGGTCTGCCTCTTACAGGTTCTACCCCACTGCAGCTGAAACCGTATTAGTGAGAATAGTTCTATCATTGATTCCCTGGCACGGATGAATGGAGACTTTTTTTAAGAACCGTCCTCTCCAGGTTATTAGAGAGACAAAGTGGGTGAGGTAATATCTTTTATTGGACCAACTTCTGTTGGTGAGAGAGACCAGCTTACACAGAGCTCTTCTTCAAGTCTGGGAAAGGAACTCCGGGCATCCCAGCTAACTAGAAGATGGAACAGATTGTTTCGCACACATAGTTAGCACATATTCTAAAGGACCAGTCAAGGTAGAGTGCATCTGTATAGATGCTAACTACTTACGCTAAACAATGTGTTACCCCTTGCATTTAGCTGTGGCACTGGGAGTATCATTCCCAGACTTGAAGAAGAGCTCTGTGTGGCTTGAAACCTTGTCTGTCTCACCAACAGAAGTTGGGCCAGTAAAACATATTACCTCACCCACCTTGTCTCCCTAATATCCTGGGACCAACACGGCCACAACTGCACTGCATACAACAATGGAAGCTGTCCAAGTTAAGGTACAGATCTCTCCTACAGAGCTATGGCTGCACTTGGATTTTCGGACCCTTAATTCCTGACTGCAGCTTCTCCAGTTAAGGCTGCAGTGTAGAAAAGGTTAGAAAATAAGAGTGGTCAAAACACTCAAGGCCACTTGTCTACACTACAGTCTCCACTGGTCGAGCTGCGCATGGTGGGAGTTATGGATTCAAAAACTCCTAGTGTAGACAAGGCCTAGG
>NW_020714313.1:0-2603 GCF_002925995.2 Terrapene triunguis | reverse complement strand
TCTTTTAGGTGCTCTGAGGATGAAACGTCACCATTCAGATTGTTGCTAAAACTGTTTTGACTTGATTCAGCACTGCTGAGAGAATGCTTCACAAGCAGGGTGGAGTGACTTAAATCAGCCAGTTAAATCACTGAGCGGAAAGCCTTCATTTAAATCACTGATTTGAATCAACTGTTCCATTTCGACTTCAGTTATTTGCTACAGAAAGATGCATTCTCATTGGCTGATATAACCGTGTTGATTTATAACTAAATAGAGCGTTTACATGGGCTTTGGAACATCTTTTTGCTACCTAGATGGTGCACTATAACCATATACATTTATTTAAATCATTATGTAGCTTAATATTTTCCGATTCCTATTGTGCATTGTTAGTATTTTAGAAACTGATATATGGAGTCATGAGTATTCATCATTTGAGAACTGAGCCAATCAGAGCTCAGGTAGGGAGAAGTTATAAAATAGGAGTATTAGTCCATGCAGCTGGGCTCAGGGGAGGCACCTGAGAGATACCTGACGGTGTCTGAGGCCAAGTCCCCAGGCCTGTGATGACTTTGCCAGTCTCTTGCACCTATAGCAAAGTCCTTGGGTCCCCCACAGGATCAAGTCCTTAATACAGGACGTAACCTATTGTGCCATATTTATAAAGCTTGACCACAAAAGTTAGATATTTGCCCCCTGATTCTTTTGCTATATAGAAAAGCAGCCTTTAGCTCCAAAATCTCGATAGAGGCTCATGGATTCAGCATATCTTAATTTAAATGTTAAGAGATTATAATACATTTAGGCCTTAACGTATTTTATATTACATTCAGCTCTCATTTTAAACAGATTTTTTTAAACAAAAGAAAAACTTGTTGTTTAAATAACATCAAACATCCAATTTAAATTTAAAAAAAAATTCCAAAAAATATTTTCCACCTGTTCAGAAAAGACCAGCAGTTATCTACCTATTACAGTGGCACCTTTCACCATGTTCGCTGAACATCAAAAAGAGTGCATGTGTGCCTCTGTCCATCCATCCAGAGGGGATAACATAGTGGGCAAATATTAGGTTGAAATTTCTCAACTCCCGCAAAACAAATGTTCAGATTTCAAAAGGGTAAACTCAGTCCATCATCCTGCCAAGGGATGGATTTAGGGGCAGGGTGCCAGGCTTGGGGGTTGCCTGGCCTGGGGTGCTGTTTTTGTTGTTAGTGACAAAAGGGAAAATAGAATGTTTGAAGTGAAATATTTCCGGTATTCCGTACATGGATTCATGTTTCACTAACTTCCTAGAATGTGTCTGTAAGCTTCGAGGAAATGAATTGGCCAGTCTTTAGATCTCTCTGATGCCATGCTTCAGTTCGTGGGGCAAGGTGAGAAAAACGACTTTTTGAACTAAAGGACTAGAGTTAACGTTCTAAGGCTGTCACCTGCTGTAGCACTATTTAATAATGATCCACCCAGTGTTGGTGAACAGTTCCATTTCTTGATGTTAGTACATTTCAGTTATTCTTAAAATTAAAAAGTTGCCATAAGCTTAGAGGAAACTAATAGTTTGATTTGCTTATATACGGCATGAATAAATACAGATTTACAGATCCTAGTGTGCAAACTTATCATCTTATATCACAGGGGTCAATCATGCATGCAAAGCATGCATCAAAGTCATGAAATGGGCTACAAATGCAATAAAAAATTAGGTATTCAAAAGTTTAACAAATGGAGGGAGAGGGCGCCGAAGACGTTCCTCGCCTAGGGTGCCATTTGGTCTAGGGCCAGCCCTGATTCTGCCAAGGTAGATAATTGAACTCCATACGGTTTACCATCCATGGATCTTTAGGATAAAGACCCTCAGGTAACTTAGTATAAACATTAAAGATCCCCAGTGCTTTCTGTCAGATTATGACTTTGGGCAGGTATCTTTTTGCCGTCACTTCTCCTACACCTGCTATTCCACAGCATGCCACTTGCCTGTTCCCTTTCCCCTCCCCGATGGCTCAATTGCAACAGGGAAGCCATTCCTATAGATCAGGGGCAGGCAAACATTTTGGCCTGAGGGTAGCATCGGGTTTTGGCAATTGTATGGAGGGTCAGTTAGGGGACAACACGGCTACAACTGCCACTGCATACAACAATGGAAGCTGTCCAAGTTAAGGTACAGATCTCTCCTGCAAAGCTATGGCTGCACTTGGACAGGGGCGGTGCAACCACTAGGCGAACTAGGCAGTCGCCTAGGGCGCGAAGTGGTTGGGAGCGCCAAAAAGCGGTGCCCTGGCTGGGCAGGGAGGAGCCGCCTTCCAGAGGACCGGAGAGCCAGAGCATCGGCTTGTGGGGGCGGTGAGCCCCAGCCATCGAGGAGCCAGCGCGGCGCAGGGGGGCAGCAGCCCTGCAAAGGCGGTGGCGCCGCTAGCGGGGAGCAACCGCACCCCCCGCCCCTCCTGCCCAGGCTGCGGCCTGGTCCCCCGGGGACTCCTGCAGGCTGCAGCGGATGCATGCGGGCACCAGCCCCCCTACACCCCCCAGATCCCCCTTCACCGTGCTCAGGCTCTGCGGCTCCCGGGCATGTGAGCCGCCGCTGTGGCACGGGGCCCTTAACCTGCTCCGGGAGGGCCAGCGGC
>NW_020714312.1:0-1264 GCF_002925995.2 Terrapene triunguis | reverse complement strand
GCGGGCTACGCTCCCCGCCTGCCCCTGCTGCTGTGGAGGCTGCCGCCACCCTGGGCTCGGGCCTCCCGGCTCCCCCAGAGTGGCGCCCAGTTCCTGATGCTCTCAGCCAGCAAGTGCAGGGCCCCAGCTGAGCACGGCATCTTGCATCTCCTCCGCGGCGGCACCCCCCGCCCGCATCCTCCCAGGCGGCCGCGGTGGCTGGGGAGCTTGAGAGGAGGAGCGGCCCCCGGGCAAGCGGGGGAGACTCCGAAGTGAAGAGGCTGCTGGCGGGGCCCGAGAGCTGGAGACTGACAGGTACGTGCTCCTGCCCCATCCTGGCACCGCCTGCACCCCAGCCGTGAGTGTTACCTGCCCCACCAGCCTCAGTGCCCAGCCCCATACTGTCAGCCACCCCAAGCTCACTGTGACACCAGCACCCCTTGGCAAAGGGCCCCCTGATCTTCACAAACAGCTGTCACCACAGGCCTGACAAACTCACTGCACCCCACACGTGTCTTACAGGGCACTTGCCCACAAAGAGGGACGTGGAAGGGATCTACACAAGGCTGGTAACTTGTCAAGAGTGAGAATCTTTGTGAGATATGTGCATAGGTAATACTGATGGAATAGTGTATTTACCTTAAAAGTCTGCTTTATAGACTTGGAGTAGAAATTAGTCACCAGGGGGATTTGTCACCCTGCCTAACCTGGCTGATGATGCAATGCAAGGCTCAGTTGTTTAGCTTTGCACAATAGTAAGACTTTGAATGGGACACCATCAGAAGCAATGGCAAACAATTGAAACACCTTAAAGGTAAAAAAACAACACTATAAAGCCCTTACACATTCTGACAGGCTGTTTATAATGCTAAGTTTACTAGTTTTCGGAGGTTGGGGGGGGGGGGAGAGGGGGCACAAGGTGGAAGTTTCGCCTAGAGTGCAAAATATCCTTGCACCGGCCCTACTCTTGGATTTTCGGACCCTTAATTCCTGACTGCAGCTTCTCCAGTTAAGGCTGCAGTGTAGAAAAGGTTAGAAAATAAGAGTGGTCAAAACACTCAAGGCCACTTGTCTACACTACAGTCTCCACTGGTCGAGCTGCGCATGGTGGGAGTTATAGATTCAAAAACTCCTAGTGTAGACAAGGCCTAGGTGGTCTCCAGCATTGTTTAATGGTGCAGCAGCATGTTAGAGAGAAAAATCCTCCTTCCTACTTCTCAGGGAAACTGTTTCACTGGCTGTGACTTGTAGGGCTGGGAAATCGGGGCCAAGTTTCCAGTGAATC
>NW_020714311.1:0-2452 GCF_002925995.2 Terrapene triunguis | reverse complement strand
TCTTTTAGGTGCTCTGAGGATGAAACGTCACCATTCAGATTGTTGCTGAAACTGTTTTGACTTGATTCAGCACTGCTGAGAGAATGCTTCACAAGCAGGGTGGAGTGACTTAAATCAGCCAGTTAAATCACTGAGCGGAAAGCCTTCATTTAAATCACTGATTTGAATCAACTGTTCCATTTCGACTTCAGTTATTTGCTACAGAAAGATGCATTCTCATTGGCTGATATAACCGTGTTGATTTATAACTAAATAGAGCGTTTACATGGGCTTTGGAACATCTTTTTGCTACCTAGAGGGTGCACTATAACCATATGCATTTATTTAAATCATTATGTAGCTTAATATTTTCCGATTCCTATTGTGCATGGTTAGTATTTTAGAAACTGATATATGGAGTCATGAGTATTCATCATTTGAGAACTGAGCCAATCAGAGCTCAGGTAGGGAGAAGTTATAAAATAGGAGTATTAGTCCATGCAGCTGGGCTCAGGGGAGGCACCTGAGAGATACCTGATGGTGTCTGAGGCCAAGTCCCCAGGCCGGTAATGACTTTGCCAGTCTCTTGCACCTATAGCAAAGTCCCTGGGTCCCCCACAGGATCAAGTCCTTAATACAGGACGTGACCTATTGTGCCATATTTATAAAGCTTGACCACAAAAGTTAGATATTTGCCCCCTGATTCTTTTGCTATATAGAAAAGCAGCCTTTAGCTCCAAAATCTCGATAGAGGCTCATGGATTCAGCATATTTTAATTTAAATGTTAAGAGATTATAATACATTTAGGCCTTAACGTATTTTATATTACATTCAGCTCTCATTTTAAACAGATTTTTTTAAACAAAAGAAAAACTTGTTGTTTAAATAACATCAAACATCCAATTTAAATTTAAAAAAAAATTCCAAAAAATATTTTCCACTTGTTCAGAAAAGACCAGCAGTTATCTACCTATTACAGTGGCACCTTTCACCATGTTCGCTGAACATCAAAAAGAGTGCATGTGTGCCTCTGTCCATCCATCCAGAGGGGATAACATAGTGGGCAAATATTAGGTTGAAATTTCTCAACTCCCGCAAAACAAATGTTCAGATTTCAAAAGGGTAAACTCAGTCCATCATCCTGTCAAGGGCTGGATTTAGGGGCAGGGTGCCAGGCTTGGGGGTTGCCTGGCCTGGGGTGCTGTTTTTGTTGTTAGTGACAAAAGGGAAAATAGAATGTTTGAAGTGAAATATTTCTGGTATTCCCTACGTGGATTCATGTTTCACTAACCTCCTAGAATGTGTCTGTAAGCTTCGAGGAAATGAATTGGCCAGTCTTTAGATCTCTCTGATGCCATGCTTCAGTTCGCGGGGCAAGGCGAGAAAAACGACTTTTTGAACTAAAGGACTAGGGTTAACGTTCTAAGGCTGTCACCGCTGTAGCACTATTTAATAATGATCCACCCAGTGTTGGTGAACAGTTTCATTTCTTGATGTTAGTACATTTCAGTTATTCTTAAAATTAAAAAGTTGCCATAAGCTTAGAGGAAACTAATAGTTTGATTTGCTTATATACGGCATGAATAAATACAGATTTACAGATCCTAGTGTGCAAACTTATCATCTTATATCACAGGGGTCAATCATGCATGCAAAGCATGCATCAAAGTCATGAAATGGGCTACAAATGCAATAAAAAATTAGGTATTCAAAAGTTTAACAAATGGAGGGAGAGGGCGCCGAAGACGCTCCTCGCCTAGGGTGCCATTTGGTCTAGGGCCAGCCCTGATTCTGCCAAGGTAGATAATTGAACTCCATACGGTTTACCATCCATGGATCTTTAGGATAAAGACCCTCAGGTAACTTAGTATGAACATTAAAGATCCCCAGTGCTTTCTGTCAGATTATGACTTTGGGCAGGTATCTTTTTGCCGTCACTTCTCCTACACCTGCTATTCCACAGCATGCCACTTGCCTGTTCCCTTTCCCCTCCCCGATGGCTCAATTGCAACAGGGAAGCCATTCCTATAGATCAGGGGCAGGCAAACGTTTTGGCCTGAGGGTAGCATCGGGTTTTGGCAATTGTATGGAGGGTCAGTTAGGGGACAACACGGCCACAACTGCCACTGCATACAACAATGGAAGCTGTCCAAGTTAAGGTACAGATCTCTCCTGCAAAGCTATGGCTGCACTTGGACAGGGCCGGTGCAACCACTAGGCGAACTAGGCAGTCGCCTAGGGCGCGAAGTGGTTGGGAGCGCCAAAAAGCGGTGCACTGGCTGGGCAGGGAGGAGCCGCCTTCCGGAGGACCAGAGAGCCAGAGCGTCGGCTTGCGGGGGCGGTGAGCCCCAGCCATCGAGGAGCCAGCGCAGCGCAGGGGGGCATCAGCCCTGCAAAGGTGGTGGCGCCGCTAGCGGGGAGCAACTGCACCCCCCGCCCCTCCTGGCCAGGCTGCGGCCTGGTCCCCCGGGG
>NW_020714310.1:0-1130 GCF_002925995.2 Terrapene triunguis | reverse complement strand
GCGGGCTACGCTCCCCGCCTGCCCCTGCTGCTGTGGAGGCTGCCGCCGCCCTGGGCTCGGGCCTCCCGGCTCCCCCAGAGCGGCGCCCGGTTCCTGATGCTCTCAGCCAACAAGTGCAGGGCCCCAGCTGAGCACGGCATCTTGCATCTCCTCCGCGGCGGCACCCCCCGCCCGCATCCTCCCAGGCGGCCGTGGTGGCCGGGGAGCTTGAGAGGAGGAGCGGCCCCCGGGCAAGCGGGGGAGACTCCGAAGTGAAGAGGCTGCTGGCGGGGCCCAAGAGCTGGAGACTGACAGGTACGTGCCCCTGCCCCATCCCGGCACCGCCTGCACCCCAGCCGTGAGTGTTACCTGCCCCACCAGCCTCAGTGCCCAGCCCCATACCGTCAGCCACCCCAAGCTCACTGTGACACCAGCACCCCTTGGCAAAGGGCCCCCTGATCTTCACAAACAGCTGTCACCACAGGCCTGACAAACTCACTGCACCCCACACGTGTCTTACAGGGCACTTGCCCACAAAGAAGAACGTGGAAGGGATCTACACAAGGCTGGTAACTTGTCAAGAGTGAGAATCTTTGTGAGATGTGTGCATGGGTAATACTGATGGAATAGTGTATTTACCTTAAAAGTCTGCTTTATAGACTTGGAGTAGAAATTAGTCACCAGGGGGATTTGTCACCCTGCGTAACCTGGCTGGTGATGCAATG
Organism: Terrapene triunguis; assembly: GCF_002925995.2. Lineage (NCBI taxonomy): Eukaryota > Metazoa > Chordata > Testudines > Emydidae > Terrapene > Terrapene triunguis. The sequence goes on along the minus strand of NW_020714310.1, from coordinate 426 downwards.
CAAGGCTCAGTTGTTTAGCTTTGCACAATAGTAAGACTTTGAATGGGACACCATCAGAAGCACTGGCAAAGAATTGAAACACCTTCAAGGTAAGAAACCAACACTATAAAGCCCTTACCCATTCTGACAGGCTGTTTATAATGCTAAGTTTACTAGTTTTCGGAGATTGGGGGGGGGGAGAGGGGGCGCAAGGTGGAAGTTTCGCCTAGACTGCAAAATATCCTTGCATCGGCCCTACACTTGGATTTTCGGACCCTTAATTCCTGACAGCAGCTTCTCTAGTTAAGGCTGCAGTGTAGAAAAGGTTAGAAAATAAGAGTGGTCAAAACACTCAAGGCCACTTGTCTACACTACAGTCTCCACTGCTCGAGCTGCGCACGGTGGGAGTTATGGATTCAAAAACTCCTAGTGTAGACAAGGCCTAGG
>NW_020714309.1:0-1668 GCF_002925995.2 Terrapene triunguis | reverse complement strand
CCAACCCCCTGCTCAAAGCAGGACCAACCCCAACTAAATCATCCCAGCCAGGGCTTTGTCAAGCCGGGCATTTAAAAACCTCTAAGAATGGAGATTCCACCACCTGCCTTGGGAACCCATTCCAGTGCTTCATCACCCTCCTAGTGAAATAGTTTTTCCTAATATCCAACCTAAAACCTCCCCTACTGCAACCTGAGACCATTTCTCCTTGTTCCGTCATCTGCCACCCCTGAGAACAGCCGAGTGCCATCCTCTTTGGAACTCCCCTTCAGGCAGTTGAAGGCTGCTATCAAATCCCCTCTCATTCTTCTTTTCTGCAGACTAAATAAGCCCAGTTCCCTCAGCCTCTCCACATGAGTCATGTGCCCCAGCCCTCTAATCATTTTCATTGCCCTCCGCTGGACTCTGTCCAATTTGTCCACATCCTTTCTGTAGTGGGGGGCCCAAAACTGGACACAATACTCCAAATGTGGAGGGGAATAATCACTTCCCTCGATCTGCTGGCAATGCTCCTTCTAATGGAGCCCAATATGCCGTTAGCCTTCTTGGCAACAAGGGCACACCGCTGACTCATATCCAGCTTCTCATCCACTATAATCCCCAGGTCCTTTTCTGTCCTAAAGTGCTGTTTAGCCAGTCGGTCCCCAGCCGTGCATGGGATTCTTCCATCCTAAGTGCAGGACTCTGCACTTGTCCTTGTTGAACCTCATCAGATTTCTTTTGGCCCAATCCTCCAATTTGTCTAGGTCACTTTGGACTCTATCCCTACCGTCTAGCTTATCTCCCCAGCTTAGTGTCATCTGCAAACTTGCTGAGGGTGCAATCCATCCCATCATCCAGATCATTACTGAAGATGTTGAACAAAACCGGCCCCAGGACCAACCCCTGGGGCACTCCGCTTGATACTGGCTGCCAACTAGACATCGAGCAATTGATCATTACCCATTGAGCCCGACGATCTAGCCAGCTTTCTATCCACCTTACAGTGCATTCATCCAATCCATACTACTTTAACTTGCTGGCAAGAATACCGTGGGAGACCGTATCAAAACCTTTGCTAAAGTCAAGGTATATCACATCCACCGCTTTCCTCATATCCACAGAGCCACTTGTCTCATCATAGAAGGCAATCAGGTTGGTCAGGCATGACTTGCCCTTGGTGAATCCATGTTGACTGGTCCTGATCACCTTCCTCTCCTCCAAGTGCTTCAAAATGGATTCCTTAAGGACCTGCTTCATGATTTTTCCAGGGACTGAGGTGAGGCTGACCGATCTGTAGTTCCCTGGATTCTCCTTCTTCCCTTTTTTAAAGATGGGCACTATATTTGCCTTTTTCCTGTCGTCCAGGACCTCGCCCGATCACCACGAGTTTTCAAAGATAACGGCCAATGGCTCTGCAATCACATCAGCCAACTCCCTCAGCACCCTCAGATGCATTAGATCTCTATGCATGGACTTATGCATGTCCAGCTTTTCTAAATAGTCCTTAACCTGTTCTTTCACCACTGCAAAGATACTCTCCCCTCTCTTCGTTACATGTATCCCATCTCTTCCTAGCAATCCTCCTTCCTGGAACAACATCCCACAATAGAAGAATCCAAAGCCCTCTCTTCGACACCACCTGTGCAACCACGCATTTACCTCCACAATTCGATGGTCCCTACCTGG
>NW_020714308.1:0-2768 GCF_002925995.2 Terrapene triunguis | reverse complement strand
CCTCAGGAGGTCATCTAGTCCAACCCCCTGCTCAAAGCAGGACCAACACCAACTAAATCATCCCAGGCAGGGCTTTGTCAAGCCGGGCATTTAAAAACCTCTACGGATGGAGATTCCACCACCTCCCAAGGTAACCCATTCCAGTGCTGCTTCACCCTCCTAGTGAAATAGTTTTTCCTAATATCCAACCTAAAACCTCCCCCACTGCAACGAGAGACCATTTCTCCTTGTTCCGTCATCTGCCACCCCTGAGAACAGCCGAGCTCCATCCTCTTTGGAACCCCCCTTCAGGCAGTTGAAGGCTGCTATCAAATCCCCTCTCACTCTTCTTTTCTGCAGACTAAATAAGCCCAGTTCCCTCAGCCTCTCCACATAAGTCATGTGCCCCAGCCCTCTAATCATTTGCGTTGCCCTCTGCTGGACTCTGTCCAATTTGTCCACATCCTTTCTGTAGTGGGGGGCCCAAAACTGAACACAATACTCCAAATATGGTCTCACTAGTGCCGCATAGAGGGGAATAATCACTTCCCTCGATCTGCTGGCAATGCTCCTACTAATGGAGCCCAATATGCCGTTAGCCTTCTTGGCAACAAGGGCACACTGCTGACTCATATCCAGCTTCTCATCCACTATAATCCCCAGGTCCTTTTCTGTCCTAAAGTGCTGTTTAGCCAGTCGGTCCCCAGCCGTGCATGGGATTCTTCCATCCTAAGTGCAGGACTCTGCACTTGTCCTTGTTGAACCTCATCAGATTTCTTTTGACCCAATCCTCCAATTTGTCTAGGTCCCTCTGGACTCTATCCCTACCGTCTAGCTTATCTCCCCAGCTTAGTGTCATCCGCAAACTTGCTGAGGGTGCAATCCATCCCATCATCCAGATCATTACTGAAGATGTTGAACAAAACCGGCTTCAGGACCAACCCCTGGGGCACTCCGCTTGATACTGGCTGCCAACTAGATATCGAGCCAATGGCTCTGCAATCACATCAGCCAACTCCCTCAGCACCCTCCGATGCATTAGATCCCGATGCATGGACTTATGCATGTCCAGCTTTTCTAAATAGTCCTTAACCTGTTCTTTCACCACTGAGGGCTGCTCACCTCCTCCCCATACTGTGCTGCCCAGTGCAGCAGTCTGGGAGCTGACCTTGTCTGTGAAGACCCAGGCAAAAAAAAGCACTGAGTACTTCAGCTTTTTCCACATCATCTGTCACTAGGTTGCCTCCCCCATTCAGTAAAGGTCTCACACTTTCCCGGCATGCGTCTGATGAAGTGGGTATTCACCCATGAAAGCTTATGCTCCAAGACATCTGTTAATCTTTACGTTGCCACAGGACTCATTGTTTTTTACACTTTCCCTGACCTTCTTGTTGCTAACATACCTGTAGAAACCCTTCTTGTTACCCTTCACATCCCTTCCTAGCTGCAACTCCAATTGTGCTTTGGCCTTTCTGATTACACCCCTGCATGCTCGAGCAATATTTTTACACTCCTCCCTAGTCATCTGTCCACGTTTCCACTTCTTGTAAACTTCCTTTTTGTGTTTAAGCTCACCGAAGATTTCTCTGTTAAGCCAAGCTGGTCACCTGCCATATTTGCTATTCTTTCTGCACATTGGGATGCTTTGTTCCTGTGCCCTCAATAAGGCTTCTTTAAAATACAGCCAGCTCTCCTGGGCTTCTTTCCCCCTCACATTAGCCTCCAAGGGGATCCTGCCCATTAGTGCCCTGAGGGAGTCAGTCTGCTTTTCTGAAGTCCAGGGTCCGTATTCTGCTGCTCTCCTTCCTTCCTTTTGTCAGGATCCTGAATTCAACCATCTCATGGTCACTGCTGCCCAGGTTGCCACCCACTTCTACTTCCCCTACCAATTCTCCCTGGTTGTGAGCAGCAGGTCAAGAGGAGCACGGCCCCTAGTTGGTTCCTCCAGCACTTTCCCCGGGAAGTTGTCCCAACACTCTCCAAAAACTTCCTGGATTGTCTGTGCACTGCTGTATTACTCTCCCAGCAGATGCCAGGGTGATTGAACTCCCCCGTGAGAACCAGGCCCTGTGATCTGGAAACTTCTGTTAGTTGTCCTGAGAAAGACTCATCTACCTCATCCTCCTGGTCTGGTGGTCTATAGCGGATGCCCACCACATTGCTCCCTCCTCTAAACTGAACCCAAAGAGTCTCAACAGGCTTTTCTCCAGTTTCATACTGGAGCTCTGAGCAATCATACGGCTCTCTTACATACAGTGCAACTCCTCCACCTTTCCTCCCCTGCCTGTCCATCCTGAACAGTTTATACCCATCCATGATAGTGCTCCAGTCATGTGAGTTACCCCACCAAGTCTCTGTTATTCCAATCACATCATAGTTCCTTGACTGTGCCAGGACTTCCAGTTCTTCCTGCTTGTTTCCCAAGCTTCTTGCGTTCGTGTACAAGCACCTAAGATAACTAGCCGATTGCCCTACTTTCTCAGTATGAATCAGGAGGCCTCCCCTATGGCACCCGCCTCCTTGTGTTTCCTCCCGGTATCCCACTTCCCCACTTATCTCCAGGCTTAGGTCTGCCTCCCCCAGCAAGCCTAGTTTAAAGCCCTCCTCACTAGGTTAGCCAGCCTGCCGGCAAAGATACTCTCCCCTCTCTTCGTTACATGGATCCCATCTCTTCCTAGCAATCCTCCTTCCTGGAACAACATCCCACAATAGAAGAATCCAAAGCCCTCTCTTCGACACCATCTGTGCAACCACGCATTTACCTCCACAATTCGATGGTCCCTACCTGG
>NW_020714307.1:0-1177 GCF_002925995.2 Terrapene triunguis | reverse complement strand
GACATTCCCTGAGTATATTGCTGATTCCACAGAGGCTCACACACCTACCCTCAATCCCTACAGGCTCACAAGGCTGCCTCGCTCCCCAATCACAATAAGCTCCTGTTGCAGTGTCTTACACCTCCTTTCTCTTCCCCTCTCCTGGCTTGGGATGCAGCTGAGGAAAATTAGCTTCCTGCAAACGTAAGAAGAGATTTTTACATGTATTTAGCCCCCTGAAGATGCAAATATCAGTGAAATCAATGGGAGTTAGGCACCTAGTGAGCTTTTCAAAAGCACCTAAGTGCCTGGCTGCAGCTTGAGGGGTGCACATAGCTTTTAACATCGGGCCCTTAGCGCCCCAGTGCTCCGCAGTTTTGCACAAGCCTTTGAGCCCAGTTCCTACCTGCGCTCTCTAGGCTTCCCAAGCTGTGACTCCTCTGTTCCCAAAGACTTCTCTATCTCCTTGCAAATCAGCCCCACTCAGCTATCCCATAGCATCCTGCCGGGCTACTGGGAGAACACGTTGAGCCACAGCCCTGCAGGAAGAGCTTTGCCCCTGAGGAGTGTTTGTTTGGCTGGATTATGTAGTATGCGACTGCTTCTAAATAAAAAGGGGAGAGGCTGGCCGGAGCAGTAGCTTCAATCTCCTCCCCTTCCTTCCCACACTCCCAGCCTGCCTCTTGTCTCCTTCCCTTCCCATCTCTTGCCTAATCCGTCCCCTTTTCCCTCCCTCTATCTTCCTGTCCGGTCCCCTCCTGTGAGAAGGAAGGGTCCAGAGAGAGAGGAGGGAAGTAACAAAAAGAGGAGGTTTCAGAGTGTAGCAGCCGTGTTAGTCTGTATCAGCAAAAACAACGAGTCCTCATGGCACCTTAGAGACCAACTGTAGCGAGGCGGTGGGCTACCCCACAGCCCCGCTGAGGGCCGAACCTCCCCTACTTCCAACCTGGGCGGAGCCACCGGGTCCGGCGCCCGCCCCTCCGAGGTCACGGCCCCGACCCGGAAGTATAAAAGCCCGCCTGCAGAGCTCAGTGGAGCCTAGGCCAGCAGAGAGAGCAGACGTCCCTGGTCGAGCTCCCGCTTGGGAGACAGCCGCAGGCCGCGAGCAGCCTACTGACTCACTGGGCTGGTCGAGCCTACCTCTCGCCAGCTACCCCGAGGAGGACTGGCCAAGCCTGCCCCGGGCCAGGTACCCCGA
>NW_020714306.1:0-1200 GCF_002925995.2 Terrapene triunguis | reverse complement strand
GACATTCCCTGAGTATATTGCTGATTCCACAGAGGCTCACACACCTAACCTCAATCCCTACAGGCTCACAAGGCTGCCTCGCTCCCCAATCACAATAAGCTCCTGTTGCAGTGTCTTTCGCCTCCTTTCTCTTCCCCTCTCCTGACTTGGGATGCAGCTGAGGAAAATTAGCTTCCTGCAAACGTAAGAAGAGATTTTTACATGTATTTAGCCCCCTGAAGATGCAAATATCAGTGAAATCAATGGGAGTCAGGCACCTAGTGAGCTTTTCAAAAGTGCCTGGCTGCAGCTTGAGGGGTGCACATAGCTTTTAACATCGGGCCCTTAGCGCCCCAGTGCTCCACAGTTTTGCACAAGCCTTTGAGCCCAGTTCCTACCTGCGCTTTCTAGGCTTCCCAAGCTGTGACTCCGCTGTTCCCAAAGACTTCTCTGTCTCGTTGCAAATCAGCCCGTCAGCTTTCCCATAGCATCCTGCCGGGCTACTGGGAGAACACGTTGAGCCACAGCCCTGCAGGAAGAGCTTTGCCCCTGAGGAGTCCTTGTTTGGCTGGATTATGTAGTATGCGACTGCTTCTAAATAAAAAGGGGAGAGGCTGGCCGGAGCAGTAGCTTCAATCTCCTCCCCTTCCTTCCCACACTCCCAGCCTGCCTCTTGTCTCCTTCCCTTCCCATCTCTTGCCTAATCCGTCCCCTTTTCCCTCCCTCTATCTTCCTGTCCTGTCCCCTCCTGTGAGAAGGAAGGGTTCAGAGAGAGAGGAGGGAAGTAACAAAAAGAGGAGGTTTCAGAGTGTAGCAGCCGTGTTAGTCTATATCAGCAAAAACAACGAGTCCTCATGGCACCTTAGAGACTAACTGTAGCGAGGCGGTGGGCTACCCCACAGCCCCGCTGAGGGCCGAACCTCCCCTACTTCCAACCTGGGCGGAGCCACCGGGTCCGGCGCCCGCCCCTCCGAGGTCACGGCCCCGACCCGGAAGTATAAAAGCCCGCCTGCAGAGCTCAGTGGAGCCCAGGCCGGCAGAGAGAGCAGACGTCCCTGGTCGAGCTCCCGCTTGGGAGACAGCCGCAGGCCGCGAGCAGCCTGCTGACTCACCGGGCCGGTCGAGCCTACCTCTCGCCAGCTACCCCGAGGAGGACGGGCCAAGCCTGCCCCGGGCCAGCTACCCCGAGGAGGACTGGCCTAGCCTGCCCCGTGCCAGCTA
>NW_020714305.1:0-1792 GCF_002925995.2 Terrapene triunguis | reverse complement strand
CAGATCCACCTCATCTAGAAAACTGGGCAGGTCTTCATACGCAAAGTGAGCTAGGGCCAGTGCAGCAAAGCCACGACTGGCAAGGAGGCTGGCTTGGAATTCAATGAGTCCACCCACGCCACCAAACATGTCAATCAGCCCTGGAAAAGGACCTTCCCCTGAGGAGAACAAGGAAGAGAAAATGAGTGAAAACCAGAGACATAAACAAGGAAAGGGAAGCATGGATTCACAGAATGATAGAAGACCAGGGTTGGAAGAGACCTCAGGAGGTCATCTAGTCCAACCCTCTGCTCAAAGCAGGACCAACCCCAACTAAATCATCCCAGCCAGGGCTTTGTCAAGCCGGGCATTTAAAAACCTCTAAGGATGGAGATTCCACCACCTGCCTAGGGAACCCATTCCAGTGCTTCATCACCCTCCTAGTGAAATAGTTTTTCCTAATAGCCAACCTAGACTTCCCCCACTGCAACATGAGACCATTTCTCCTTGTTCAGTCATCTGCCACCCCCGAGAACAGCCAAGCTCCATCCTCTTTGCAATCCCCCTTCAGGTAGTTGAAGGCTGCTATCAAATCCCCTCTCACTCTTCTGTTCTGCAGACTAAATAAGCCCAGTTCCCTCAGCCTCTCCACAAAAGTTATGTGCCCCAGCCCTCTAATCATTTTCATTGCCCTCCGCTGGACTCTGTCCAATTTGTCCACATCCTTTCTGTAGTGGGGGGCCCAAAACTGGACACAGTACTCCAAATGTGGCCTCACCAGTGCCGCATAGAGGGGAATAATCACTTCCCTTGATCTGCTGGCAGTGCTCCTACTAATGCAGGCCAATATACCGTTAGCATTCTTGGCAACAAGGGCACATTGCTGACTCATATCCAGCTTCTCATCCACTGTAATCCCCAGGTCCTTTTCTGTCCTAAAGTGCTGTTTAGCCAGTCGGTCCCCAGCCGTGCATGGGATTCTTCCATCCTACGTGCAGGACTCTGCACTTGTCCTTGTTGAACCTCATCAGATTTCTTTTGGCCAAATCCTCCAATTTCTCTAGGTCACTCTGAACCCTATCCCTACCCTTTAGCATATCAACCTCTCCCCCCAGCTTAGTGTCATCTGCAAACTTGCTGAGGGTGCAATCCATCCCATCATCCAGAGCATTACTGAAGATGCTGAACAAAACCGGCTTCAGGACCAACCCCTCGGGCACTCCGCTTGATACTGGATGCCAACTAGACATCGAGCCGTTGATCACTACCCATTGAGTCTGATGATCTATCCAGCTTTCTATCCACCTTATAGTCCATTCATCCAATCCATACTTTTTAAACTTGCTGGCAAGAATACCGTGGGAGATTGTATCAAAAGCTTTGCTAAAGTCAAGGTATATCACATCCACCACTTTCCTCATATCCACAGAGCCAGTTATCTCATCATAGAAGGCAATCAGGTTGGTCAGGCATGACTTGCCCTTGGTGAATCCATGTTGACTGTTCCTGATCACCTTCCTCTCCTTCAAGTGCTTCAAAATGGATTCCTTATGGACCTGCTTCATGATTTTTCCACAGACTGAGGTGAGGCTGACCGGTCTGTAGTTCCCCGGAGTCTCCTTCTTCCCTTTTTTAAAGATGGGCACTATATTTGCCTTTTTCCAATCCTCCGGGACCTCCCCCGATCGCCACGAGTTTTCAAAGATAATGGCCAATGGCTCTGTAATCACATCAGCGTAACAGCCTCAGGATCTCCAGTTTGCACGCAGAGAGCTCGGTTACGAAGAGGAAGAAAGCTCTGCATGGCTGTTCA
>NW_020714304.1:0-2752 GCF_002925995.2 Terrapene triunguis | reverse complement strand
GGGGCAAGCCAGAGACCTGGATTTTCAGTGGTTCATCAGCAAGGGATATCTTCGGGGTGACTGTGAGCCTGATCATTGCTAAAGCAGGGGCTGCCGATAGCCCTCAGGTCCCTGGGAAACAAGGAGAGATGAAAGGATGAAATTAGGAATACCAAACGGTTAAACTACAGTGTGCTGAAATAGGAGGTAGGCATGGAAGATTCCGATTAAGTCAGGCCATCCAGCCCATTCCCTGGTAATACTTCGTCTTGCTCACAGCAAATGCAATCACAATGGTGTGAACACTTGTGCACTGTGAGAAGCACTTGTGTACGTGGCTATGTGGTGTACTAGGAGGTTTCAGCAGCAGTCACCGAGGCATCACTGAATCAAAGGTCTGAGTGGAGCTCACAGTTCAGAGAAACTCACGAAAAAACCATGGAACAGCCCAATTGATTGTGCGGCTTAGGATTTCTGGATGCCACAGGGATTGTCGATCATAGACCAAGGGGCTCATCTGCTAGTTCTCTGCTTGGAATAGTTTTTACTGCAACCTCCACACCCAGTTAAGATGTAAATAGCAATGTGCTGGAGGTGCAAGAACCACATGTGACGGGTTCGGTCACAGAGACTCCCTTGGGACTGTCACCTGACGTGCTGAAACTACCTCTGAGCCCGTTTCCCCTGTCAGCTTGGGCAGGGCCAGCTCTGGCTTTTTTGCCGCCTCAGCTTGGGACTTCCAGTACCCTGCCTTGTTGAGCCAGACACGCTAGCCGACTGCAACTGTTCACCCAGGGTCTGAACCACATCCCAAAAGCTGCAGGTTTTAACTGAAAACCACTCAGCAGGTACTCCTGTCTCCAGCACCCAGACACCCAGCTTCCAATGGGATCCAAACCCCAAATAAATCCGTTTTTACTCTGTATAAAGCTTATACAGGGTAAACTCATAAATTATCTGCCCTCTAGAACACTAACAGAGAGATATGCACAGCTCTTTGCTCCCCCAGGTATTAATCACTTACTCTGGGTTAATTAATAAACAAAAGTGATTTTATTAAGTATAAAAAATAGGATTTAAGTGGTTTCAAGTAATAAGACAGAACAAAGTAAGTCACCAAGTAAAATAAAACAAAACACGCAAGTCTAAGCCTAATACATTTAAGAAACTGAATACAGGTAATATCTCACCCTCAGAGATGTTCCAATAAGCTTCTTTCACAGACTAGACTCCTTCCTAGTCTGGGCCAAATCCCTTCCCCTAGCACAGCCCTTGTTCCAGCTCAGGTTGTAACTGAGGGATTTCTCCTGACTGACTTCCCCTTTGTTCGGTTCCACCCCCTTTTATAGCTTTGGCACAAGGCAGGAATCCTTTGTCTCTCTCTGGGCTCCCACCCTTCCTTCTAAATGGAAAAGTGCCAGGTTTAAGCTGGATTCCAGTTCAGGTGACATGATCACATGTCACTGTAAGATCTTCTTCATAGCCTAATAGCTGGAAGACAGGTACCTAGGAAGGCTTGCAGGTAAACAAACCCATTCACAGTTCATTGATTCTGAAGCACCCTTAGTGGCTTCCACTTAACATGTTTACATCAGTAATACAAGTTTATATCTTATTCTCCTAACTCCAGACATAGAAATAATACATGCAAACAAATAGGATGAACACAGTAGATCATAAGCTTTGTAATGATACAATATATGAGACCTTTTGCATAAAGCATATTCCAGTTACATTATATATACACTCATAAGAATATTTCCATAAACATATGGAGTGCAACGTCACACCACATTTCTCAGGGTGTGAGGGAGAATGTGTTGAGATCCCACTGAGTAGAGACAACTTTTGTTTGAAACTTGTTCCTCTTTTCTTTCAGTATGTTACAGCACCCAGACAATGTAGGGACTGGTGCTCAGTAAATACCTAAAGCAGGGCGAATTAGAGGCCAGGCTCATCTCTAGCTGAAACTGAGGGTTTCTGAATTATGGGGCCTTAGAGGAATGATTTGAGAGCTGATTATTTTCCAGAACTAAGCAGAATGATACTATGAAAGCCTGTATCGGTTAAGGCACTTATTTGGTGCCCAAAGTGCTCGACTTTATTTGTGTCAACTGGTTGTCTCTGCTTTTTCTGTTTTATTAGCTATTGAGTGCCCCTCTACAGCGATAGCTGGGTATGAAGTATAGCTCTCTGGGCAGAAATAGTAGTAATGCTTTGTACTTCTATAGCATCTTCTGTGCCAGGGCCTCAAAGCATTTGACAAGCATTCATGCAAGCATCTGTGACACAGTTCGCCTCAGCACTCCTGCAAGACAGAGAACTATTACTGTCGAGCTGTTCATTTTAGTACTAGAGGTGCAGGTGCAAAAGCACCGTCTTTGTGTTTTCATCCTCCAGGACATCCTCTGCCCGAATGCACTGCCACGCGCTAGAAACAATTGCTCGTTTTCCAAATCCATGTATAGGAAAAAAATTAATATGTCCAGGTCTACAGCGTGACTTACATTTGCGGCACAGAGCACTCAAGTGCCATGCCTAAAGCCACACAACAAGTTAGGATCAGAGCCAGGATTACTTCCAAGCTGCCCTGACTCCTAAATCCATTCTTGGTATTAGTGAGGCCACTTGTTCTGGGAACCTGGGACTTTGCCTTTACCCAATTACCCGTTGCTTATACACAGGACATTCTCTCTTAATTGTTTACTAACAGACGCACTCAGAAAGACATTCCCTGAGTATATTGCTGATTCCACAGAGGCTCACACACCTA
>NW_020714303.1:0-1646 GCF_002925995.2 Terrapene triunguis | reverse complement strand
CTGTGCAACCACGCATTTACCTCCACAATTCGATGGTCCCTACCTGGGCCTTTCCTTCAACTAGGAGGATGGACGAGAACACAACTTGCATGATGAGAACACGATTCAGTGTCAAAATGGCTAGAACTGGAATCATTGTCACTAGCTAACAGCACCCCTGACCCCAGCCTTTCCCATTCTTACCTCTCATAGCCTACTCCTGGGAGCGGAGTAGAATTCCGGGATCTGCCTTTCTACTTTCAGATGAATCAACTAGAACCCTCAGACAACAGCCCTACTACTGCTGTGACATGGAGCCCAGCCAAGATGGTGCGACCCTAAGAGCCCTTTTATCCCGACTGGCGCAGGGTGCACAGTGGTATGTAAAAATAAATCCCAGCAAGTCTGACAAATGCGCTACTGACAGCACAAAGTTGTCAGAATATTTATCTAACCGCTGTGTTGTAAGGCATCATATGAAAACTGGTGACGTGCTGGTCACGGATATCACTGCATGATGTATGTATGGTTAACGTGTAGAGCTATGTAGGTAGGCTGGAAATGTGTTACTAAAACATGTTTAGACGAAGCAATCCAAGTCGGGCTGATAAACGGGTTTGTGCTAGACAAAGGTACCTGAATTTGCCAGTCTGCCTGGGTCAAGCTTTGTAAGCCAGAGACAATGAAAGTATATTTGCATTTAAAGTGAACAAAGCAATCAGTCCAGCAGAGCCAATTAAGTTATGTCATAACCATACCCAAAGGACCTCATTGGTCAATACACTCTCATGCTAGGTATTGGACAAAGCCACAAACACATAGTTAGACACAGTCCCTGCCCCAAGGAGGTTCCAGTCTAGAAAGTAGAGTCCTCTCAGCAGGTTATACACACTAGGGATGGATGGGGCTGTCCACGGGCGGAAATTTAGAAATTGGGGAAACCGCTGCGGAAGAGCCTGAACTTGATTTCTCTAGTTATATGGCAAGGACTTGCCCACCTGAAATGTTTGAAGATAGACCTTTGAAAGAGAAGAGCCTTAACTGGATTCCTGAGGTTCCCTAGACTTGGCTATAGACATGTTTCTAATTTTAGATGACAAAATTAATAATGACCCTTTACGAGCCCCTTCATACAGCTGGGGGACTGTGCACTTCACAAGCACCCCACCCCTCTGCTCACCACACACTCACACACACGGGTAGGCATGTGCAAACAGAGCATTGTTTTTCCATGTGAACAGCGTAACAGCCTCAGGATCTGCAGTTTGCACACAGAGCTCGGTTACAAAGAGAAAGAAAGCTCTGCATGGCTGTTCACAAGCACTGGGGCTTGTGCCTTACGTAGAAAGATGAGGCAGATGAGAAAGAGGTGGAGGACAGAAGAGAGAAGAGAGAGAAAGGAATGGAATTGGGGGGGAAAAGCAAGGAAAATTTGAATACTCATGAATGAATTTTTTTGAATGAATGTGCTTTGGTCTGTGTGTGTGCCCTTGTGTGTTTGCGTTTTACTCGCAGGAATGTTTATGGAAACAGCAAATTGTAAGCTAATACTGGAAGAGAGTCACTGAAAGTGATTCAGAACTCATCAATATGAGTATTCTCAATGGAAACTGAATCCTGAAATTCATGCTCATCTAGTCATGAAGCAAAATCACCCCCACGTGACC
>NW_020714302.1:0-1488 GCF_002925995.2 Terrapene triunguis | reverse complement strand
CTGGAAAATTTTGCATAGAACTCTGCAGACAGAAGCCACCACCAGACTCCCATCCATGGGGCCTGATCCAATTCCCATAGATTTCAGTGAGAGCTGGATCAGGCCCCAGGCACATGAATGATTCGACCTAGTAGAAGGCAGACTTGTTCGTGCATTTGTGTTTCCCACCTGCTATTGGCTGCAGGTTTACAAGAGAAGATGTCCACGTTGTAGTGGTTGGAAATGCACCCTCGTCCCCAAGGCGGTGTATTTCTCTTTCAGTTGAGACCCAGAATTCACAGATCGTTCCAATATTTCTTGATCGGGTTCAGGAGGGCACGGGGCAAAGAAACTTTTCGGTCCAGGCCTCCCTGTTTTCAGAGTTTGCTGCTTCCTGTTGGGCACAGGTGAAAAGGAATTTTTGGATCTCTCTCCAAGAATGTTCCTGTGCGGCGGCATGGGGTTGGGCTTCGCCTCCCCACATCAAGGGCAAGACGAAAAAGGGGTTCCATGAGCAGGGGCAGAACGGGGACCCCGGGGGCTCTATCAGGTGGCCGGCGCCTGGATAAGACAGCAGAGTGCAGTTCTTTCTCCCATGTCTCCTCATCCTCTCCATCACTTCCTCAGCATATGCTTTGCTGTTGTGGTTCTGGTCACTTTCTCCCACGACCAAGAGGAGCTGACCCTGGGCCTTTTCAACAGGGATGATGCTATCTTGATTTGCCTCTGCTCGAGTGTCCCCAATGACACTGAAGAAAGAGAGCAGCCCCAGGGGTGTGAGCCGCACACACTCAAATTTGGAAGGTATTGGACTGATGTGGAGATCACGGTAACGCAGCGCAGTCCCGTGGATGGCATTGGTCCCGTTAATGCAAACTGTGGCTTTAGGGGGGGAGGGATAGCTCAGTGGTTTGACCATTGGCCTGCTAAACCCAGGGTTGTGAGTTCAATCCTTGCGGGGGCCACTTAGGGATCTGGGGCAAAATCAGTACTTGGTCCTGCTAGTGGAGGCAGGGGACTGGACTTGATGACCTTTCAGGGTCCCTTCCAGTTCTATGAGATAGGTATATCTCCATCTGTGGTAGGAACGTTGCCATTGCCAGTGCAATCTCAGCACCTTTGCAGGTTGCAACCACACCAACTCCTGCCCCTCCCACCTGAAAACACACCATAAAGAAATACATTAAACGTTAAATTAATGTCCAGCCTTTGTGTGTGTGTGTGTGTGTGCTCTGCCCTTTAATGATTCCTGTTCTCTGATCAAGTGGCACAACAGTGACAGCCTTATCTAAGCATATTTAGTGTGGCCATCACCAAGATATCTGGACCTTCACTAGTAAGTCAAGATAACATAAGCATCCAACTGACATAAGTTTGAAAGATGGATATTCACCATTGCACCTTAAATGATGCAAGGCAAACACCAAGCCTGCAAATGCAGACTGTATTTGCACAGGGCCACTTAGATGTATGTAAATATTCAGCTTTCTACATGCAATTAAATTAAAT
>NW_020714301.1:0-5170 GCF_002925995.2 Terrapene triunguis | reverse complement strand
GTCTCTGTACACAGAGAGCTGTTACCCTTCCCTTCATAGTTATGACACGCCCCCCAAATCACAGATAGTGTTGGACGTTCGGTTCCACACTGGCTGTGATTTCTTCCTGGAGTTCTAGGAGAAAACAGAGTTAATAAGACACATGTACCTTTAGACATACTACTGATTATATAAAAACTAACAATATGTTTCATTCCAAGAACATTTGTTAACCAGTTAACTCTGGGAAACTTTCCCGGGAGAGTGCATCAGCCACTTTGTTAGAAGCTCCCGAAATGTGTTGTATTTCAAAATCAAAATCTTGGAGAGCTAAACTCCACCGAAGAAGTTTTTTGTTATTTCCCTTGGCGGTATGAAGCCACTGTAGCGCAGCATGGTCTGTTTGTAGTTGGAAACGCCGTCCCCAAACATATGGGCGTAGCTTTTCCAGCGTGTACACAATGGCGTAGCATTCCTTTTCGCTGATTGACCAGTGACTTTCCCTCTCAGACAGTTTTTTGCTGAGAAACACGACAGGATGGAATTCTTGATCCGGTCCTTCCTGCATTAAAACTGCTCCCACGCCTCTCTCGGAAGCATCTGTGGTTACTAGGAACGGTTTGTCAAAGTCTGGGGCCCTTAGCACAGGGTCAGACATGAGTGTTGCCTTAAGCTGGTTAAAGGCCTTTTGACACTTATCAGTCCACTGAACTGCATTTGGCTGTTTCTTTCTGGTTAGGTCTGTCAGCGGGGCGGCGATTTGGCTGTAGTGTGGTACAAATCGCCTATAATATCCGGCCAAGCCTAAGAAGGATTGGACCTGTTTCTTTGACTTTGGAACCGGCCACTTTTGGATAGCATCCACTTTGGCCTGTAGGGGATTTATAGTTCCTTGACCCACCTGGTGCCCCAGGTACGTCACTCTGTTTTGGCCTATTTGACACTTTTTAGCCTTAACAGTTAGTCCTGCCTGTCGGATGCGCTCGAAGACTTTTTTCCAGGTGCTCCAGGTGTTCTGTCCATGAATCAGAAAAAATGGCCACATCATCGAGGTAGGCAACTGCAGATTCTCCCAATCCCGCTAAGAGACCATCTACAAGTCTTTGGAAGGTGGCGGGTGCATTTCGCAACCCGAAAGGGAGTACATTGAATTCATACACCCCTGCCTGGGTGACGAAGGCGGACCTTTCCTTAGCGGGTTCATCTAGTGGTACTTGCCAGTACCCTTTGGTTAAGTCTAAAGTAGAGATGAATTGGGCATGTCCCAATTTTTCCAATAGCTCATCTGTGCGTGGCATTGGATAGTTGTCAGGACGAGTTACAGCATTTAGCTTACGGTAGTCCACGCAAAAGCGTATTTCCCCATCTGGTTTGGGAACTAGAACCACTGGAGATGCCCATGCACTGTTAGAGGGGCGGATTATACCCCTCTGTAGCATGTCCTGGATCTCCCTTTGTATAGCCGCTTGGGCATGAGGTGACTCCCGGTAGGGTGGGGTTCTAATTGGGTGAGCATTACCTGTGTCAATGGAGTGGTATGCCCGTTCGGTCCGTCCTGGAGTGGCTGAGAAAATCGGTGCAAAGCTTGTGCACAGCTCCTTGATCTGCTGTCGCTGCAGACGTCCCAGGGTCGTGGAGAGGTTCACCTCTTCCACGCCACCATTCCTTGTTCCTTCGTAGTAGACACCTGCAGGCCACTCCGCGTCATCTGTTTCCTGGGCTGTAAACTGGCAAACGTTTAATCCTCTGGAATAAAAGGGCTTAAGAGAATTAACATGGTATACCTTAGGCTTTATGTTGGAGGTGGGGGAGGCTATGAGATAGTTAACAGCTCCTAGGCGCTCCTGGACCGTGAATGGTCCTTCCCACGACGCTTCCATTTTATGGGCCTGGAGCGCCTTTAAGACCATGACTTGGTCTCCTACTTTGAAGGACCGTTCTCTGGAATGTTTATCATACCAGGCCTTTTGCTCTTCCTGAGCATCCTTTAGGTTTTCTTTAGCAAGGGCTAAAGAGTGTCGGAGGGTGTTTTGTAGGTTGCTTACAAAGTCTAGAATGTTAGTTCCTGGAGAAGGCGTAAACCCCTCCCATTGCTGCTTCACCAACTGTAATGGCCCCTTAACCTCGCGGCCATACACAAGTTCAAATGGTGAAAACCCTAAACTGGGATGTGGTACAGCCCTGTAGGCAAAAAGCAACTGCTGCAACACTAGGTCCCAATCATTGGAGTGTTCATTTATGAATTTACGTATCATGGCCCCCAAAGTTCCATTAAACCTCTCCACCAGACCATTGGTTTGATGGTGATGAGGGGTGGCAACCAAGTGATTCACCCCATGAGCTTCCCACAGGTTTTTCATGTTCCCTGCCAGGAAATTAGTTCCCGAATCTGTAAGGATGTCGGAGGGCCAACCTACCCTGGCAAAAATGTCTGCTAATGCCTGGCACACACTTTTAGCCTTGGTGTTGCTTAAGGGTACAGCTTCCGGCCATCGGGTAGCAAAATCCATGAAAGTCAGTACGTACTGCTTTCCTCTGGGTGTCTTCTTTGGGAAAGGACCCAGAATATCCACAGCTACTCGCTGAAATGGGACCTCAATTATGGGTAGTGGCTGGAGAGGGGCTTTAACCTGGTCTTGGGGCTTTCCCACTCGTTGGCACACCTCACAAGACCGGACATAATTAGCAACGTCCTTGCCCATTCCCTCCCAGTGGAAGGACTTCCCCAACCGGTCTTTGGTTCTGTTCACCCCAGAATGGCCACTGGGATGATCATGGGCTAAGCTCAAGAGCTTTACCCGATACTTAGTGGGAACCACCAACTGTCTTTGAGGATGCCAGTCTTCCTGGTGCCCCCAGAAAGAGTTTCCTTGTATAAAAGTTTGTTGTTCTACAACAAACCGGGATCGGTTAGAAGAGCTGAGAGGCGGTGGGGTGCTCCGTGCCGCCGCCCAAGCTTTCTGAAGGCTGTCATCTGCTTCCTGCTCGGCCTGGAACTGTTCCCTTGATGCTGGAGACATCAGTTCCTCCTTGGACTGTGGACTGGGGCTTGGTCCCTCTGGAAGCGATGCAGGTGCTGGGGCTGTTTTCACTGACCGTGAACCGCTGTCCGCTGGTGCACTATGTGGTATCTCAGGCTCTGGCTGAGCCTCTTGGGGAGGGTTATCTGCTGCTTCCGCCAGTTCAGGCTCGCTGGTGCCCTCTGGCATTGGAGTTGTAGACGGGTTTGCAAGCGCTGGACTCCGTGCCGGCAATGGTTCTGGTGCTGGTTGCGTTGCCAGTTCCGGTTCCGGGACTGGCTTTGGCTGGGTCTCTGGGATTGGATCCACTACGGCTGTTGCAGTCGTTGGCAGGGGATCCGGTTCCACCACCTGTGTTTGGGTCTCCGGTAACACAGACGGGGCCCTGGTGGACGGCTCAGGAACAGGGATGGGGGTGGAAGCTTGCTTAGCCTGGCTGCGGGTGACTATTCCCACCCTCTTGGCTAGCTTCACATGGTTGGCCAAGTCTTCCCCCAGCAGCATGGGGATGGGATAATTGTCATAGACTGCAAAAGTCCACATTCCTGCCCAGCCCTTGTACTGGACATGCAACTGGGCTGTAGGCAAGGTTACAGACTGTGACACGAAGGGTTGAATTGTCACTGTAGCCTCCGGGTTGATGAGTTTGGGGTCCACTAGGGATTGGTGGATAGTTGACACTTGTGCCCCAGTGTCCCTCCAAGCGATAACCTTCTTTCCGCCCACTCTCAAGGTTTCCCTTCGCTCCGAGGGTATGAGAGAGGCATCTGGGTCTGGGGATCTTTGGTGTGATTGGGGTGTAATGAACTGTAATCGGTTAGGGTTCTTGGGGAAGTGAGCCTTTATATGCCCCAGTTCATTACATTTAAAACATCGCCCTGCTAAGGTATCACCGGGGCGATGTTGGTTGATGGAGACTGGTGTGGTGGGGTGAGAAGGCGTCTGGGGTTTCCCTTGGGATGTGGGTGGGGCCTTGGGTTGTCCCCGGTGGTAAGGTTTTGTTTCGGCTTGCCCCTTCTGATATTCGCTCCAACTGCTACTAGCTTTTTTCTTTTCTGTCACCTCCACCCATTTGGCTCCAATCTCCCCCGCCTCGGTTACAGTTTTGGGCTTCCCATCTAGGATGTACCTTTCTATTTCCTCAGGAACACCCTCTAAAAACTGCTCCATTTGCAATAGGAAGGGCAACTCTTCCGTAGATTTAACATTTGCTCCTGATATCCAGGCATCCCAATTTTTCCCAATGTGGTAGGCATGTCGGGTAAATGACACATCGGGTTTCCACCTTAGGGCTCTGAACCGCCGACGGGCATGCTCAGGTGTTAGCCCCATTCTGATTCTGGCCTTGTTTTTAAAAAGTTCATAACTGTTCATGTGTTCCTTAGGCATTTCAGCCGCCACCTCTGCTAAGGGTCCACTGAGCTGCGGTCTCAGCTCTACCATGTACTGGGGTGGAGGGATGTTGTATCCAAGGCAGGCCCTTTCAAAATTTTCTAAGAAGGCCTCAGTATCATCGCCTGCCTTGTAGGTAGGGAATTTCCTGGGATGGGAAGTGGTACCTGGAGAGGAGTTGTTAGGATGGTCTGACGCACCCTGCCTAGTCCTTGCTGCTTCCAGTTCCATCTCTTTTTCTTTCAGCTCCATCTCTCTCTTGTGGGCCGCCTCTTTGGCTTTCTCTTCTCTGTCTCTCAGCTCTATCTCTTTTTCTTTCAGCTCCATAGCTCTCTTGTGGGCCTCCTCTTTAGCTTTTTCTTCTTTGGTAGTCATTTTCCTGGTTTTCTTGTGCTGGGTCACACCCCTCTGCAGTTGACTGAAATTGGGATGTACTTAGCTCTGGCTGCTGCTGAGTTAACAGAGACTTTCTAACAAGCTACTCCCGAGGATGTAAAAAGAAAAAAAAACAATTCAACTTGTAAATTATCTTTACCAGTCAGTCAAAGTTTGCTCCCTTTGAACCCTTCTCTTAACAAAGGACCTCGTTAAAAAAAACTTAACACCTCTGCCTTCAGGCAAGGAGAGATAAGATATGCATCTACCTTCAGCTCTGCTTTCCAAGCAGCTAGAAGGAAAAAAAAATCTCTTACTGACTTTGGGTTTAAAATGTATCCCACCGCTATGCCACCATGTCAAGGCTGGATCCCCACTTTGAACTTTAGGGTTCAAATGTAGGG
>NW_020714300.1:0-4165 GCF_002925995.2 Terrapene triunguis | reverse complement strand
GAGCACTGCTTTACCGCATTATATCCGAATTTGTGTTAGATCAGGTCGCATTATATCGAGGAAGAGGTGTATTACCTGTATTTTAACAGGCATCCTACTTTTCCCATACCACAAAGTAGTAGCTACATTTTTAGAAGATAGAAAGGGAGCACACATTCCACAAATGTAATATTTCTTAACCTGTTATCTCAAGGATATGCCTGCGTATTCTCCCCCAAACACCAGAGTATTGGTAATACAGCTTGATGCACTAAGTGAGACATTGTATGTTGTGGGGATTATGTGCCCAGGGTCACATGCCCCCTCCCTCTTTTAGTTTACAACCAAACATTCAGTTTCCCTTCCCTGTACTAAATAAAAATACAGCTAACAGGGGAAGAAATTTAACTGCTCCCATACACTGTAAATTACTGCACCAAAAAAACACAATTCAATTGAACAAGTGACTCTTCTATATTAACTTCATACTTCATGTTCATGCACTCAGTGTTTGAGCTTATAGAAGGTGTTGGGGGTCGGGAAGGGGATGAAGTAGTTGAGGGGGGTTTCAGAGCAAGTGGGGATGAGGAATGAGACTGGGGAAGTAGAGAGACAAAGGGAGGGCCTGGGGGGAGAGCAAGGTAGGGGACATGGAAAAAGGGGCAAACAGGGGCAGGGTGAGAGGGAGGAAGTAGGAGGTGATAGGAAGGCCAGAAATCACTGCGTGTAAATAAGCAACCGTCATGGGTCGTCTCCTCTGCTCTGTTGGCCTATAGGGTGTAAAACAAACATTGCTCAGCTCCTGTGCAGCTTTCCATGATGTCTTGAAGGGAGAAGAACCCTCTCTTGCATTTCTAGCACATGGAATGTCAGGCTGCCGGGCTTTGAAGATCCCCAGCAATAAGGCACACTGACACAGCAGGGTCTCCCCCTGGCACCAATTTTTAAAAAATGGAATTAAAGCGCTCGCATTTTTACAGAGCAACAGGGAGCTGTCCTTCCCCCCCCCCTCCCCCCGGGGTATGTTTTTGCCGAGCTAACACACAGGCCTTGTATAATCACAAACAAATGGTTCATGCTGATCTGTCCATTTAGGGATGTTGTCAAATGTTTCATTAATTTCCCAGCACACATACATGAGCAATAGCACTTAATATTGCTAATACACAATCTAAATAAATCTTTTCCACAGTCAGTTCACTGCCATTTGGGATGAGGTGTTCCCTTAGCTTCCCCACTAGGGTGATTCACATCCAGCTGTTTGATGAGAATTGGTACACATGTCCCAAAAGTTAATAAGGCATAAGCTTGGAGCAGAAGAGATAACACAGATAAGTAAATTAGTTAGGCCAGGTCTACACTACAGACTTATAGTGGTAGAACTACATCAATCAGGAATGTGAAAAATCCACAGCCCTGAGCGACATTGTTTTAGCAACCTAAGCCCTGGTGTAGACAGTGCTATGTTGGCAGGAGAGCCTCTCGCAGAAGTGGATTAACTATGTCAATGGGAGAAGTCCTCTCATCAGCATAGGAGCGTCTTCATTTAAGCACTACAGCAACGCGTCGATGCCACGCTTTAAATGTAGACCTGCCCTTAGTCACAATAACTGGATAAGTCCATAAGTGCAAGTAGGGCAGACATAACTGGCAAGTAAACTTGATATAAAACAGAACAGGAACTTAATTCACTGCTGGCTATTTAAAAAATGTTGTGATTCTTGTGGCTTTTCAAACGGATGCATTTCCTCACCAACACTGAGATGAGACTGAGCTGGTAACATACAATATTTCAGTCTCTGCTGCCTGGCAAATTCGCTTGCTCTTCTAAAAGCTGATCTCCCTTTAACTACATCTTTTGCAAACTCTCAAAACATCATTTTCTTGTTTTGTTTTCTTTTTTTTTGCACAAGCTAGATGCATTATTTTTTCTCTTACATTCAATTTGAGAAATTTGACAATCAGTGCACATGGTTTGGCATTTGAGGCTTGGTTAGGTGCCAGGGATTGATGTGCTCTCTCTAAATCAAATTTAAAATCATTCAGCAGGCAGAGCACTTCTGAAAGGAACTGGGTAACAAATTCTAGGGGGTTGCCTTTCTCTGTGCTCCTTCAGGTACAACAATAAATCTCAAATTATTGTGGCGAGACCTTCCCTAGAGGTCTGCCCCCTTAGCTTTAAGAGCAGATAAGTCTGTGAGGCTTCTTTGCACCTGGGCAGAAAGCCCTAGTACCTGATCTTCCACCGATGATATTCTCTCTTCTGCATCATTCACCTGTCCTGTTAGCACTAGCAGAGAGGAGTTAATTGGGGTAACAGTCAATTGTATTGTGGAGACAAAGTGGGAGAGGTAATAGTTTCTTTTATTGTACCAACCTCTGTTGGTGAGAGAAACAAGTTTTCAAGCTTTACACAGAGCTCTTCTTCAGATATTGTGGCCTTGATATTTACTGTGTCTGCAGGAACTTTCTCCAGCACAGCCATCATAGACACAGTGCCCTGAGCAGCAACCATCTTGTTCAGATGGTCAGGGGCCTCTGTTCTCCTTGTTTTTTGGCTACTTGTGGCGCTCCCTGTAGACAGATCTTTGCCTTCTGACATTCCAGCGATTTTGGGGTACCTGTTCCTTTATTGGGGGAGGGTTGGTCAGAGGCCCTGGATGGAAATGGATGTTAGGAGATGGCTGTGGAGCAAAAAGGATGTGCTTTTCTGTGATGCACAGCGCTCCCTGAGGTCCAGTGACAATTTTAAAATAAAAACAACAACTTTCTTTTAAACTTTTATTATTCAATAATATGCCCCAATCCTGCAAGCCACTCCATGCAGGCAGATCCCTATACACACATGCTTCCTCACTGACATCAGTGGGGCTCTGCATTGAGTGCAGGGGTCTACCTGGACAGAGCAGTTTACAGGGTTGGGACTGTCGTGGAAAAAGTCACCCACGCATTGATTTCAGTTCACAGACTCAAGCCTGAGGCCAGTTTATTGCAATACATACCAACGCGTTGGGGGTTGCAGTCAGAAACTACACCCCCGATCACAGCTCGCAGACTGCTTTTATTCTTACAAACCGCAAACATAGTACAACACTGGTCTACAATTTTTGAGAAGTCGTCTGCTTCAGAGATAAAATGTGCTATTTATTATGTATTTTGATGTGCTGAATTCAAATATGACAATTAAAACAACTGATTGGCTACTGTTTCTAAGATATTTAAGTTTTTACATTTTATGTCTATGTATATTGTGTAGATAGTAGAGTTTTAATCATAAATTGTAAACCTAGGTCTTTTCATGTGTTTATGGTTGCTTTACATGATAATATTTCACCTGTCCTGTTTATGTAACACTTTAAAAATCAGCAAAAGGGTTATATAAATAAAATTTATTATGAAACAAAAGGCAAAAAACTATTATGTACATAGTTTAGTCCTATTCAGTGTCTACTCGGCGCTTCTTGGCTTGACTCTTGTATTCATTAAATGGAGCATCTCTTGTCACTGTCCAGCAATAGTCTGCAAGCATTGATGGGCTCCATTTGCCCTGATAGCGTTTCTCCATTGTTGCAATGTCCTGGTGAAATCGCTCGCCGTGCTCGTCGCTCACTGCTCCGCAGTTCGGTGGAAAAAAATCTAGATGAGAGTGCAAAAAATGTATCTTTAGTGACATGTTGCAACCAAGGCTTTTGTATGCCTTGAGGAGGTTTTCCACCAACAACCTGTAGTTGTCTGCCTTGTTGTTTCCGAGAAAATTTATTGCCACTAACTGGAAGGCTTTCCATGCCGTCTTTTCCTTGCCACGCAGTGCATGGTCAAATGCATCATCTCGAAGAAGTTCACGAATCTGAGGACCAACAAAGACACCTTCCTTTATCTTAGCTTCACTTAACCTTGGAAATTTTCCACGGAGGTACTTGAAAGCTGCTTGTGTTTTGTCAATGGCCTTGACAAAGTTCTTCATCAGACCCAGCTTGATGTGTAAGGGTGGTAACAAAATCTTCCTTGATTCAACAAGTGGTGGATGCTGAACACTTTTCCTCCCAGGCTCCAATGACTGTCGGAGTGGCCAATCTTTCTTGATGTAGTGGGAATCTCTTGCACGACTATCCCATTCGCAGAGAAAACAGCAGTACTTTGTGTATCCAGTCTGCAGACCAAGCAAGAGAGCAACAACCTTCAAATC
>NW_020714299.1:0-2079 GCF_002925995.2 Terrapene triunguis | reverse complement strand
GACGCCACAGCACTGCGATCATGGATCACGCTGCGACCATCGCTGCAGTTGTGGCCGTTCTCAACACCTCGCAGCTTATCATACACCTTTCCCTGAGGCAGATGCAGAGAAATCAGGCGAGGAGGCTACGACACCGCCGTGATGGCCTGAAGTCGGAGAGTAGCACAGAGCTGTCAGAAACCACGAGCCCCAGCGCCCAGGACATAACGGTGGCAATGGGTCATGTGGATATTGTGGAACGGCGATTCTGGGCCCGGGAAACAAGCACGGACTGGTGGGACCGCATAGTGCTTCAGGTCTGGGATGAATCCCAGTGGCTGCGAAACTTTTGCATGCGGAAGGGGACTTTCCTCGAACTTTGTGAGTTGCTGTCCCCTGCCCTGAAGCGCCAGAATACCAGGATGAGAGCAGCCCTCACAGTTGAGAAGCGAGTGGCCATAGCCCTCTGGAAGCTTGCAACGCCGGACAGCTACCGGTCAGTCGCGAACCACTTTGGTGTGGGCAAATCTACCGTGGGGGTTGTTGTGATGCAAGTAGCCAACGCAATCGTTAAGGTACTGCTCTCAAAGGTAGTGACCCTTGGAAACGCGCAGGTCATCATAGATGGCTTTGCCGCGATGGGATTTCCAAACTGCGGTGGGGCTATCGATGGGACTCACATCCCTATCCTGGGACAGGACCACCAGGCCAGCCAGTACATCAACAGAAAGGGCTACTTTTCAATGGTGCTGCAAGCACTGGTGGACCATCGGGGACGTTTTACAAACATCAACGTTGGATGGCCGGGCAAGGTTCATGACGCTCGCGTGTTCAGGAACTCTGGTCTGTTTAGACGGCTGCAGGAAGGTATTTTCTTCCCGGACCACAAGATAACTGTTGGGGATGTGGAGATGCCTACAGTGATCCTCGGGGACCCAGCCTACCCGCTAATGCCCTGGCTCATGAAGCCGTATACTGGCGCCCTGGACACAGAAAAAGAACTGTTCAACTACTGTCTGAGCAAGTGCAGAATGGTAGTGGAGTGTGCTTTTGGCCGTCTCAAAGGGAGATGGAGAAGCTTACTGACTCGCTGTGATCTCAGCGAAACCAATATCCCCATTGTTATAGCAGCTTGCTGTGTGCTCCACAATCTCTGTGAGAGCAAGGGGGAGACCTTTATGGCGGGGTGGGAGGTTGAGGCAAATAGCCTGGCTGCTGATTACGCCCAGCCAGACAGCCGGGCGATTAGACGATCCCAGCGGGACGCCCTGTGCATCCGGGAGGCTTTGAAAGCAAGATTCCAGACTGAGCAGGCTAACCGGTGACTGTTAAGTTTGTGGACACAGATGCTGAACCTGCCCCCGTTTCTTTACCCAGTTCATTTTGACTATCCTCTCCAGTTACATACCCCCTTCACCCCCTTCCCCTTCCCAAAAAATAAAATCAGTTCTATTTAGTTAATGAACACTGTTGTCTGTATTGCTGTTTTCGCGGGAATGTTTTAAACCGGGGACGCAGACTGTGGCGGGGGGCGGGTTTAGTGTTCTGATGCAAATGATGCTTCTAAACTCCCGGAATGACAGGCTGGTTATTTCAATGGAGCCTGCCAGCACTCCTGGGGGGGACTGCGTGTATGTGTCGGCTATGTGACTTTCTGGCAGGGGGAGTAGGGTTACAGATCCCCTGCTGCGTGGATCTGTGAGCCAGGATAAGGACCGCTGCATAAGATCTGTAACTGCCCTCCCCCGCCACAAAGTCACAGAGCAACCCCCCCCCCCAGAACATGAAAACCACCTCCAAGACTGACCAGGGTAACCAGTGACTGCACTGTGTATGTGTCCTGATGCTGGACCTGACCCCGCCTCTGTACCCTGCTAAAGGTGACTGTCCTGTCCAATTACCAAGCCCCTTCCCCCCCTTCAGACAGACTCTCCTCCAAAAGAACATGATGGAAACAGTAATGAACAGAAACAAATATTTTATTGTGAACCACACATGAAACGTGGGGGGTGAAACTTGCACGGGGGCTTGTGTGAGGTGGGTAGGAAAGGATTTATCAAATTTTGGGGAATGAGAGCCTTCTAGTGCTAGAGCAGTCTG
>NW_020714298.1:0-5431 GCF_002925995.2 Terrapene triunguis | reverse complement strand
CTTAGTGACTGACACTTCAACCACAGGACTGCGGTAGGAATGACGGCGCTTTTACATCTCCTCAGTAAGGTGGGGAAATGATTGGTAGATCGGCAAAGTGGTGGATCCACTGACCCCACCTTTACTCCTTTCTGGCGTACAGACACAAAGCCAATATGTAATTCACAAGGCAAAGGTTGAAACATTTCACCCTATATATTCTGCTGAGTTATTTGAAAACTAACCTTGGGCAGGACAGTTGGGCCAATTTTTTCAAACTTGGATGGCGACTATTAATCTTCTAACAGTGACAAGCACATCCCGCTTCAAATGACGTCTGTGCAGGAACATCTGCAAAGTGATCACTAGAGGCAGGGGGCCAAAGATTGCTGTCCCTTATATCCTGGGTTGAGCCAGCTAACACATTTTAACTATGTTAAACCCTGTCTACACTAGGGCCAAGTGGTGTTTAAAATTTGTAAATATGTTTTTTGAAAACTTCTTTTCCCAATCTAGACAGGCTTTAGTGTTGCATCCACCATGGAAGGAACACATTCAGTCGTTAAAGAAAGGCAACTTAATTGCTGTGAAGTGCCATACAATCCACATAAAGGCAGTGCTGGGACTGGAATACATAGAAATGCAAAGTAGTGGATAAGAACTACAGAAACAAAAGAAGCAGGAAATCAATAAAAAATGACATCAAAAGAAATACAGCTGTGGAGTCAGTTCAGATGAAATGCTTTAAAATTGTTGTGTTATTCACATCATTTCATACTAGCAGCTAGCATTAAAGACCCACATTTTTTCCTGTTCTTGACAAGTTCTGAATGGTACCTACAAATGGAGGCAGGCTAGTGTCATGGGTTAGTGCCCTGGCTTACAATTACTTAGAAATGCAGATCTGGATGGATTAGAGCTCATGTGGAAAAAGATTTGTATTCTCATCCTTGTCTCACATTGTGCACAATTTATCTACAGTATGCCTAGCCCTAACACAGCCTTGCAGGGGAATAAAGGGAGTGTGGCTTCCTCCTTTATACGGCCATGCTGCAGCTCTGGATGTTTGGGGGGCCGATGAGCCCCACAAGAGCAGCTGGGGGGAGGGAGTGGATAGGGCATCACTGGAGCCATGACTCTACTCACCCATGTGCTAGCAGAGTATTCTACACCTCACAAAGGGGTACAGTCAATTACTCTTCTCCCAGTGCAAGAGAATCCCTTGTAGGAATTGTGCTTTTGTGAGGCAGTGTCTCACAAATGCCATACACAATGCCAGAGGTGTATGTTCTATGTATTCTAATTCAGACCTCAGCACCATGGCACCTGTTAATTTACCAGATTAAAAACAACAACAAAGAGACTTCCATGAGCAATGCCTATATTTAAGCTTGTGTAAGAGTTTCCCCTCTAATGGATCATTTGAGACAGTGTCTGGTGCAAGGGCTGGGATACAAGTTAATGATAAACATCCCAAAATTGCCATGTTTGCCTTTGTTCAAGAGACATCTGAGTGGAATAACCCTGTGGATCAGGGTTAGGATGCACTGTCGAATCTGTGTGAAAAAGCACATCTGTCCACATTCTGGCTAGCCCAAGCCAATGCCTGCTCTGACTCTCACTGAACTCATTTGGAGTCTGTCCATCAACTTGAACAGGAGATGGATCAGACCCTTCATCACTAAATTAAGCCACAGATTAAACCACAAAGACTTGTTTGGCAGCATTCTGTTAAAATGGGTCTCTTTGAGGTAGGAGGTTGCATAGCTCTGGGGTAGTACCATCTCCACATGGACAACGGCTGGATTGGCTTCAAGGATTTTTTTTTTTAAACTGTTATTCACTTAGTCAGAATCATCCCATTACTGATTACTTACGGGTTCATCAGAGCCACAAATTAAAGTGTTATTACTTGCATAGCTAATTCTCAAGTTGACTTGGATTTTTAGCTGAAACTCCTTCAAAAGGAATCAGTGCCTAAAAGGGTCAACACATCCTGAGTCCTGAAGGAAGAGAAGCAAAAATTAAACCAACAAAATTAGTCAAATATTCTGAACAATTTATTAAATACTTACTGGAGAATTCAAGCTGCCTAGAGACACAGATAAGTGAATATGCTTTCCTTTTTCAAAACTTGCTAGATTAGCTCTAGAGCAAACCAAGCCAACCAAGAAATGGAGCAGTAATGACCGGTATGCATATCCCTGATGCATGCTAACATCAATTAACAAATAATACAGCTATGTATGCAGTACGTGGCTTAAATATTAATAATATATGTTATATACAAAATTCTCTGTTTAAAGATAGTTAAGGTTGCAAAATTAAGCACTCGGACTTAGGAAAGGCAAGAATTCAATTTCCCTCTGTAATTAAGGTACACAACTTGAGACACTTGGGCTTGATTTCTTAGGGTACCTTGCATTTTTATAACATTCTCTATGCTCAAAGCACAGCTCTCATAGACTTCATCTGCAGCTGTAAGTGCTCAGCACATCACATATCTGACCCCAGGGGCCTCATCTTGAGCACCCAGAAAATGAGGAACACTCAGTTAGTGGCTACCTGTGAAAAGTTTTGGTTGAAAATTTGAAAAAATAAATTGTTTTTCCCCCTTAAACTAACTATTCAGTGAAATTGACGTGAGGTCACAAAACATTTGGTGTTACTAAATCTTCATTTGTCACTGAAAAACATTTCCTTCAAAAAAAATTTGCAGCTCTAACGAGGCGTACACAATGCCCTGCTGTTGTGTATAACCACGAATGGTACTGGAGAGGGGCAGAGGCTAAATGCAGGTGGAGTTTATATAACAGTCATTTTTTTCTAAATTTCACTGACATCTCATCAGGTTATACACATGAAGATACAGTATTACAAAGTACAGAGTGGTTACTTACAGGAATAGCTACTATTTTTGAATGTGTTAGACTCATTAGATAACCTCTTCCTTTCTCAATCAAGCGGTTGTATTGTTGTGCACTTAGGGAGCAGGAAGACAATAGAAAAGATAATAAGAAATAATAACATTTAGTAATACAAACGCTTTAAATTGTAACAGAAATATTCTAATAAAGATAAAATATAACAATAAGGAATTAAAGTTCAGGATTAGTAAATGGTTTTACTGGACAAAATAATCTTCAGGTTGGAATTATAGCCATTTTGAAAACACAGAACACATTAAAGGTGACCTTTAAGCTCCAGTTTGGTGTGTGGGAGTATAAGGTTAATGCAATAGCTGAAAGATCCTATTTGTAAAAAAATCTGCCTGCTGGTGGGACTAATGGTAGCCTAGCTGATGCTGTTAACATTCTCTACAAACAGTCAGTGGACTGTAAGGTCTGACATGTTATTTATTTGATAAAGTGTTTTATTCTTGA
This sequence comes from Terrapene triunguis, assembly GCF_002925995.2. Classification (NCBI taxonomy): domain Eukaryota; kingdom Metazoa; phylum Chordata; order Testudines; family Emydidae; genus Terrapene; species Terrapene triunguis. Next base: position 2,069 of record NW_020714298.1, on the reverse strand, counting down.
GCCCAGTTTTTATATTTCATTATTTTCTCCATGTTTTTCATGACTTCAAGTGAAAAAAAAAGATACACTTTGGGTTAGGTCAAACCCCTCATACATCCCAGCACTCCCAGTGTTTGCTGAAAATTTAGGTCCAGACCCAGATTCAAATGATGTGGTTCAGGCCTGTTTTCTCTGGGTGTCTGTATGAATGGCAAGACAAGCATCTCAATGGCACATTAACCTGGCTGGAAAAGTTTGATTTGTTCTATTTATCTGCATTGTCTGTCATGTCCACTAGTCTTTTATTGCAGTCTTTAAACTCTGTAATCTTCTTCTATCTGATAAGCTGTTTTCTCACATGTCTAATTAGTAACTGTGACAACGAGATCCCTTGGCAAAGGGTCCCTTGTTCCTTGCAAACCACTCTCCTCAGACCTGACAATCTCACTACACTAAACACAAGTCATACAGGATATTCATCCATAAACAGTAACATGTAAAGTCTCTACAGAAAGCTCATAACTTATCATGATCATAATCATTGTGAGGTGTATGTATGGGCAATATTTTTTTAAAATAAATTAAATAAAAAATTAATGGAGATATCCTATCTCCTAGAACTGGAAGGGACCTTGAAAGGTCATCCAGACCAGACCAGACCAGACCAGCCCCCTGCCTTCACTAGCAGGACCAAGTACCGATTTTTGCCCCAGATCCCCAAGTGGCCCCCTCAAGGATTGAACTCACAACCCTGGGGTTAGTAGGCCAATGCTCAAACCACTGAGCTATCCCTCCCCCTGGGATAATGTATTTATACTGAAAGTGTGCTGTGTGGACTTGGAGTAGAAATTAGTCACAGGGGATAATGGTCTCAGTGATGGCCCATTCAGGCAGAGGTGAGTTGTCACCCTGCCTTGTTTGGCCAGTGATGCAATTAAAGACTCAATATTTTAGCCTTGCGCAATACTAAGACTTTGAAAGGGAAGCCATCAGAGGCAACTTCAAACAATCAAAACCCATCTGTAATAGAAACAAAAGGCTGTTTTCAGTATAGCACAGAAGAGGGAGAAGCACTCTGTATCCATTCACTGAGGAAATCCCATTCCATGATCGTTTGGATCCTGGTTCTTGAGAAACCAGCCAGCTTCTGCAACGGACTTAACTTTGGGGGCAAGATCTACTGTATTAGATAGGAAAGGTAACTATATATAAGTGTGGGATCTTGGTGTCCATTCCAGGCTCTGGGGGGAAGTGTGCTCTAATGGACACCGACCCTCCTGATCCTTCTGCTACTGTCCCTTCAGCCTGTCCTTGTCCCAGTTCTGACTCTGTTCAAACCACAGGTCCCTTTCCCAGTCTCTTCTCATTCTCCATCTCTCTAACTTCTCATCCCAATCCCAGTCTCTTCACCTACTCAGTTCCAATCTGGATGGTTGGGGCTTTCATCCCAATCAATGTCTCTTTGCTCAGCCAGTCCTAGTCTCCTCTTTGAACCTTCCCACCCAAGTACCTATCTTTCCCATATCCTTTGTTACAGTCTCCATCTCCAGACTCCTCATCTCACTGCCCCCTCTTCATCTTCTTGACCAGCCAGCCCCAGTCACCCTTCTCCAGCTCCCATTCTCCACCCACCTCCTCCAGACTTCTTCCAATCTACTCCCTCCCCCATTCCCTCCCTACTTCCCACCAAATGCGGGTTTTATTGCATCTGAATTCATGTCAGGCAGCTTCCTCCTCCATGGTGCCTGGTCACCAGAAAGAGAGAACACAAGAGACACAGTCGCTCTGCTCTCATTTCCTGAAGCTGGTACTACCTTTTAGTCCTGGCTGGAGCATGCTCATTGCAGATGGAATCTTCAGAAAATTTAGTTGCAAACTCTGACAAGTCTCAGAGGGTAGCCGTGTTAGTCTGTATCTACAAAAACAACAAGGAGTCTGGTGGCACCTTAAAGACTAACAGATTTATTTGTGCATAAGCTTTCGTGGGTAAAAACCTCACTTGCATCTGAAGAAGTGAGGTTTTTACCCACGAAAGCTTATGCCCAAATAAATCTGTTAGTCTTTAAGGTGCCACCAGACTCCTTGTTGTT
>NW_020714297.1:361-1946 GCF_002925995.2 Terrapene triunguis | reverse complement strand
GACGCCACAGCACTGCGATCATGGATCACGCTGCGACCATCGCTGCACTTGTGGCCGTTCTCAACACCTCGCAGCTTATCATACACCTTTCCCTGAGGCAGATGCAGAGAAATCGGGCGAGGAGGCTACGGCACCGCCGTGAGAGCCTGAAGTCGGAGAGTGGCACAGAGCTGTCAGAAACCACGAGCCCCAGCGCCCAGGACATCACGTTGGCAATGGGGCATGTGGATTTTGTTGAACGGCGATTCTGGGCCCGGGAAACAAGCACGGACTGGTGGGACCGTATAGTGCTTCAGGTCTGGGATGAATCCCAGTGGCTGCGAAACTTTCGCATGCGGAAGGGGACTTTCCTCGAACTTTGTGAGTTGCTGTCCCCTGCCCTGAAGCGCAAGGACACCCGCATGCGAGCAGCCCTCACTGTCCAGAAGCGAGTGGCCATAGCCCTCTGGAAGCTTGCAACGCCGGACAGCTACCGGTCAGTCGCGAACCACTTTGGTGTGGGCAAATCTACCGTGGGGGTTGTTGTCATGCAAGTAGCCAAGGCAATCGTCAAGGTACTGCTCCCAAAGGTAGTGACCCTGGGAAACGCGCAGGTCATCATAGATGGCTTTGCCGCGATGGGATTCCCAAACTGCGGTGGGGCTATCGATGGGACTCACATCCCTATCCTGGGACCGGACCACCAGGCCAGCCAGTACATCAACAGAAAGGGCTACTTTTCAATGGTGCTGCAAGCACTGGTGGACCATCGGGGACGTTTTACAAACATCTACGTCGGATGTCCGGGCAAGGTTCATGACGCTCGCGTGTTCAGGAACTCTGGTCTCTTTAGACGGCCGCAGGAAGGTATTTACTTCCCAGACCACAAAATAACTCTTGGGGATGTGGAGATGCCTACAGTCATCCTCGGGGACCCAGCCTACCCGCTAATGCCCTGGCTCATGAAGCCCTATACTGGCGCCCTGGACACAGAAAAAGAACTCTTCAACTACCGGCTGAGCAAGTGCAGAATGGTGGTGGAGTGTGCTTTTGGCCGTCTCAAAGGGAGATGGAGAAGCTTACTCACTCGCTGTGATCTCAGTGAAACCAATATCCCCATCGTTATTGCAGCTTGCTGTGTGCTCCACAATCTGTGTGAGAGCAAGGGGGAGACCTTTATGGCGGGGTGGGAGCTAGAGGCAAATAGCCTGGCTGCTGATTACGTCCAGCCAGACAGCCGGGCCATTAGAAGATCCCAGCGGGACGCCCTGTGCATCCGGGAGGCTTTGAAAGCTAGGTTCCTGAGTGAGCAGGGCAACCAGTGACTTTTCAGTTTGTGGACAGAAAAGCTGAACCTGCCCCCGTTTCTTTACCCAGTCCATTTTGACTATCCTCTCCAGTTACATACAACCTTCACCCCCTTCCCCTTCCCAAAAAATAAAATCATTTCGATTTTTTAATGAACACCGTTGTCTGTATTGCTGTTTTCGCGGGAATATTTTAAACCGGGGACGCAGACTGTGGCGGGGGGCGGGTTCAGTGTTCTGATGCAAATGATACTTCTAAACTCCCGGAATGACAGGCTCCGCACTGGTGGACTGGTTAT
>NW_020714297.1:0-261 GCF_002925995.2 Terrapene triunguis | reverse complement strand
ACCAGACTGACCAGGGTAACCAGTGACTGCACTGTGTATGTGTCCTGATGCTGGACCTGACCCCGCCTCTGTAGCCTGCTAAAGGTGACTGTCCTGTCCAATTACCAAGCCCCTTCCCCCCCTCCAGACAGACTCTCCCTCAAAAGAACCTGACCGAAACAGTAATGAACAGAAACAAACATTTTATTGCGAACCAGACATGAAACGTGGGGGGTGAAACTTGGACGGGGGCTTGTGTGAGGTGGGTAGGAAAGGACTTAT
>NW_020714296.1:0-1675 GCF_002925995.2 Terrapene triunguis | reverse complement strand
CGGCTGTCCCAGGGAAAGATCCCTGTATGCTGCCCCTCTCCCTCCACCGCGTGGCTGTAAAGCAGTCCCAATACTAACAGTCCCCTCCCTAATTCAAAGCAGGGCGTCATGAGCGACATCACCCTCCTGAGGATCTCGGACACCCAGAAGGAACGCATGCTTAGGGAAAGCATGCAGAAACCAGGGCCGTATGCTGCCATGCTCTGCCGTGCGATGATCCCGGAGTACTTGATTGTGGCGTGGCGGGGACACGTGTGCTACCACGGAGGGCCCAGTAAGATCGCCCTACCCAAGAACCTGATAAACAGGCTGGAAATCTACCTCCATGAGACCTACGAGGAGTTCTCCTATGAGGATTTCTCATCAATCCCCGGCCATATTGACCGGATTTTCGCCTAGGTGCACTGGGACTATAGAGTGGAGCGTCTTGGGCCGCAGAATCATGAAGTACCGGACATTGTAAAAATTTTTTAAAATACTTGGGATTAAATTGTGAAGAGCCTAAGGCAGAGAAATCATGAGAAACCCTTTGTTAGCATTGTAAATATTCCAGTTTTGTAGCAGATAATTTTTTACTTGTTTAAAGCACTTTGGTAAAAACACATTGTTAATATTATGAATATTCCCGTTCTGTTAAAAATAAATGTTTACATGTTTACAGCACTTACTGCTTGATCCTTCCCCTGATTCTGTGTCCGGGGTAAGGGATGGGGACGGTTGGTACGGGATCTCGGTAAGGGTGATGAAGAGCTCCTGGCTGTCGGGGAAATCAGCGGTGCCAGCGCTGTCGACTGCCTCGTCCTCCTCATCTCCTTCTTCATCTTCCCCGTCCGCTAACATGTCCGACGAGGAACCGGCCGCGGACAATATCCCATCCTCAGAGTCCACGGTCACGGGTGGGGTAGTGGTGGCGGCCGCACCCAGGATGGAATGCAGTGCCTGGTAGAAACGGGATGTGTGTGGCTGGGATCCGGAGCGTCCGTTTGCCTCTTTGGTTTTTTGGTAGCCTTGTCTCAGCTCCTTGATTTTCACGCGGCACTGCGTTGCATCCCGGCTGTAGCCTCTCTCTGCCATGGCTTTAGAGATCTTCTCGTAGATCTTAGCATTCCTTCTTTTGGAGCGCAGCTCTGAAAGCACGGACTCATCGCCCCACACAGCGATGAGATCCAAGACTTCCCGATCAGTCCATGCTGGGGCCCTCTTTCTATTCTGGGATTGCACCGTCACCTCTGCTGGAGAGCTCTGCATCGTTGCCACTGCTGCTGAGCTCGCCACGATGTCCAAACAGGAACTGAGATTCAAACTGCCCAGACAGGAAAAGGAATTCAAATTTTCCCGGGGTGTGGCTGGTCAGAGCATCCGAGCTCGGACTGCTGTCCAGAGCGTCAACAGAGTGGTGCACTGTGGGATAGCTCCCGGAGCTATTAGCGTCGATTTCCATCCACACCTAGCCTAATTCGATATGGCCATTTCGAATTTAGCGCTACTCCTCTCGTTGGGGAGGATTACAGAAATCGATTTAAAGAGAGCTCTATGTCGATCTAAATAGCTTCGTGGTGTGGACGGGTGCAGGGTTAATTCGATGTAACGGCGCTAAATTCGACATAAAAGCCTAGTGTAGACCAGGCCTTAGTGACTGACACTTCAACCACAGGACTGCGGTAGGAATGACGGC
>NW_020714295.1:0-1378 GCF_002925995.2 Terrapene triunguis | reverse complement strand
CGTCTGTCTGTCCTGTGCTTATGTGCCTGTAGTTAAGATGATATGCCATAACTATTCCCGCTCTGAACTGGATTAACTGCAGAGGGATAAGACTCACCTTCTTCATCCAGGCAAGATGAGCTTTTGGGTCTATTGAATCATGATAAGTATTCTGCAGGGTGTCGGGAGAACACTGGGGAATCCAAAGGTGTACTCATGCATCTGCTACCTATTGAGATATTTTTAACTAGTAGCTTTAAATATACTGGGCCAAATTCAGAGGCACTATGTAAGTTAGACTCCCTTAGGTGTACTTACACACACACACCACAGTGAGTGAGTGTAAAGAGTTCCAGCTGGTGTAACTTACATACTGAGTAGCTGAAAGAAGCTGTAAGAGAGTGTAAGCTAAAACTGAGGAGATCTCCTGTAACTTACATACTCTGAAAAACCCTAGTAGTTGCAAACTCCTATTTGTTTGTCTGCCAGTCCGTGCTGATCGATGGGCATTTATACCACATTCACCATAGTGGCTTCTTGCCTGCTGGCATGTGGCTAACTCAGACTTAGATGCCTTCACACGGTTGGGGTATGTTTACATTGCAACTAAACATCTGCAGCTGGCCTCTGCCAGCTGACCTGGGCTTGAGCGGCTGTTTAATTGCGGTGCAGATGTTCGGGCTCATGCTGCAGCCCAAGGTCTAGGTCCCTCCCACCTCGCAGGGTCCTAGAACCTGGGCTCCAGTCTCAGTCCGAACATCTACACCAGAGATAAACAGCCACTTAGCCTGAGACCCGTGACATGGGTCAGCTGCAGGTGCCTAATTGCAGGGTAGGCTTAGAATCAGCCCAGTTCAGAGGTGGTTGAAAACAGGTTTGTAAATTAAATGACAGTAAGTGGGTGTGAGTCTAAGGACCAGATTTTTTAAATGTATTGAGATGCCTGAAGATGCTGATAGGAGCCTCGCAGGACTTACAAAAATGCCTCATTGGGAGATAGGTGCTGAGGTGTTTTTGAAAATCCCAATAAGCACCTAGGCACCTAAATATTTTTTATAATCTTACCCTCAGTAAATTAGTCTGTGTGTGTAGAGGGAGTATTCGTCGATGTAAGATACTCAGTGTGAGGGGCTGTAAGAAAATGTAAGGCCTTGTCTACATAAAAAAATTGCATCCGTTTTTAACTTGAACTGACTTTTAAACTGGTGCAAACCCCTGTATGGAAACTCTTAGTTCAGTTTGACAGACTCACTTTGGTTCAGTTTAAACTTATTTCCAGTAGACTTCTTTAGTTAAAACTGGTGCAATTTTCTTGTGTAGACAAGTCTTAAATTACATCAGTTTAGACTCCTTCTAGAATTAGACTAATATCTGAATTTGGCCTACTGAAACTGGTGAA
>NW_020714294.1:0-3130 GCF_002925995.2 Terrapene triunguis | reverse complement strand
TCTAGAATTAGACTAATATCTGAATTTGGCCTACTGAAACTGGTGAAAACTTATATCTATAGGACAGTATAACAGGACAGTTTGATAGGAGGCTATCAGGCAGCCTAATGTAGTAAGCCCAATGGAGGGGGTGTTCTGAATCAGAACAATAAGGAGAGGCAAAATTGTGTTTTATCTCAATCAGTTGGGGTGAAGTAGAACTCAATTAAGTGGGGAATAATCACAAGTAAATCAGTTAGTTGTTTTAGCAGGGACTGCCATTTAGGCTTTCACTGTAATTTACTGTAGCTTTACTGTTATCTACTATATATTAACTACTGTTATATTAATTAAACTCACTTTATAGGTAACTATATTTACATTTATGAAATACAGAATTTTGAATTAGAAAATACAATGCACTAGAACATAACCCCCTCTGCTATACATTCACTTCTCAGCCCAGGTCTACACTAGCGGGGGGGGTTGACCTCAGATACGCAACTTCAGCTATGTGAATAGCGTAGCTGAAGTCGGCGTATCTTAGGTCGACTTACCTGGCCATGAGTACGGCAGCGAGTCGACCGCTGCCGCTCCCCCGTCGACTTTGTTTCCGCCTCTTGCGAGCTGGAGTTCCGGAGTCGACGGGGAGCGCGAGCGAGGATCAGTTTTATCACATCTACACTAGATGCGATAAATCGACCCCCAGTAGATCGCTCACTACCCGCCGATCTGGCGGGTAGTGAAGACCTGCCCTCAGTTTCTCACTTTTCAGTCTCTGTAAGCCCAGAGTTTGGAGGAAAAGGTCTTAGGGTGTTTAGTTGTCTCTTGAGGAATCCTCTTGTGCAAGCTTTGTTTATTGTTCTGTGTTCATGTATTCCTTGATGAGATGTGTTGGCTTCCAGATTGAACAATTATCCTGCCCTGCTCCTTTCTTGCTTACAGTCCCTTTGGTCTCTGACAGTTTCTCTATTCCTGTCACTTCATCTTGTGTATCTTAAGATGCTGTCCGGCTGTTTTGTTTTACAGTCCTTGCTATTTTCTTTCTTCAGCTACAGCTCACTTCCTCATTTCTTAAGTCTGCTTCTCTTTTTAATTACAGTTTCAACTGCAGCTTATTTTCTTCACATTTCATTCTTCTTTACTCGTCACACAATTTCCTAACATTTTTCTAATGGTTTCTTAGATTACTTAGAGACTCTCTAGTTATTTTTCCTCTTGTTTAACTGTACAGTTCTTCCTTTAACTTTCCCTCTTTTCCCCTTATACCACTGTCTTTCCTCTTTCTAGGGACTGTCCCTTTTGTGGCTACCTCTGTTGTTCCTACTATCAGTCTTTGCTCTCCCTCCTGAACTGAACTTTCTTCCTCTCAGCTTTGTTCCTGGCAGTGGCCAATGTGTGGGAGGGACATGTGAGGTCAGGTGCCCCCCTGATTTCTGCCAGGGTTTATATTGCCTGGCCCGAACCCCACTGCATACAACCAGAATCTTTAAATTGTGTCCACACCCCACTATCAGCAGTTATGTGTTGTCTCTGCTACCAGGGTCCCCATCCACTGGCTCCCCACTTACTTCATCCTTTTTTTCTGCTGCCAGTTGTTGCCTTGCTTGCTACTGGCTTATCTCTCTCCCCCAATCCTGAGCAGCCTCCCTCCAGACTCCACCAGCCATTTCCATTGCTGCCTGTTTGGCCTGCTCACACCAGCGCTCTGAGGGGGAAGCTGCTACCTGCTTTACCCCAGAGCTTTTTTCCGTTTTTTTTTCTTTCCCCCCTCAAAAATATCCCAGGTTCGAGCTCACCCTGCTTCAACTGCCGCAGAATCCTTGGAGTTCTCAAGACTCCGCCCAGAGCAGCTGTTTCGGATACCTTTAAAAAAAAAAATTCTAAACACAATGAGGCTTTTGAGCAGCCAACTTGTGCCTCTCCCATTGCTCTTTTAAACCCCATGCAGGTGGGGCATTACACTAACAAGGGTTTGGGACTTGCCATTCAAAGAAGAACCCAAAGTTGTGAGTAGCAGCAGAGACCCTTGTACATTAACGAAGCCAGCACTTTATCAGTTCACACGTGGAATGTTCTCTTTCCAACCAGGGTGTTTGGGGGTGTGTGTCTTTTTTCAATAAAAGATGAAATTCTGCAAAAGTTGAAGTCTGTCACCTGGAAAAGCTTCCTACTTGCCATAGATGAGTGGATCAGTGAATTTGTCAAGCTCTGGTGGGATTAATCTAATCTGTTGAATTATTTACTTATTGCTAGTATCATATCACCTTCTCTTGCCAATGAATATCTTGAACAACTTGGCATGAATAACACTATATGAAACTATATATTATTCTGTTAATGTTAGTTAATAGTACTACAGCTAAACTGATGATGTTTATTCAGGTAGCTGCACAACTAAATTATTCCAGTCCCTGTAAACATAAATCATATTGTTGCCTGTGTTAAATAGCTCTTGTTGGTCTGGATGGCTCATGAGACTGATAATAGGTTTAGTATCCTTTCTTCTCTAGGTCATTGAGTCTTGCCTGCAGACATCAGATGGCTGTTTATTGGCTCATGCAAATCAGTTGGTCTTTATCCAGTTCCTAACAGGTAGGTGTCTAGATATATACAAAAATAACCACCACCATCATCACCACCCTTACTAGCACTCCTGGAAGAAAGGCTCCAGACTGTAGAGACATGAAAGTTGCTGTTATTGAAAGATGAAATCAGATCAAATACCAGAAGTGGCCTTTTTGCTGCAGGGAATTTTAATGGGAAGTTAGTCTTCATGAGTCTTGTATTTATCTACAGAACATCATGAACTGCCTCAGGACAGGCTTCCACATGTACCCCATCAACATGCCTCCTCTCTATCCTGGAGGAAGTGCCCCACAGCTAGAGGAAGGGGAGAGTAGTTGTAAAATATCCACACCCATGCAGTCCTTAGCTTTGACTGTAAGCTCTAGAGTTGTTAGTTAGTTAGTGGTTATTGTAATGTGGATACCAGTGTGACAGTTCAGGGGTGAACTGCATCTGTGATTTCTTCCCCCAATCTCTCCTTTGGACACATTTTCCAAATGACACTCTGCCTATGCTTTTCCCAGAATGGAACTCCATGGTTCACCTCCAATTAGACTGGATCATCAGGTGACAACATTTTCTA
>NW_020714293.1:0-1554 GCF_002925995.2 Terrapene triunguis | reverse complement strand
GGGATCATGGCCCGACATAGCATGGCGGCATACGGCCCCGGTTTCTGCATGCTTTCCCGCAGCATGCGTTCTCTCTGGGTGTCCGGGATCCTCAGGAGGGTGATGTCGCTCATGACGCCCTGCTTTGAATTAGGGAGGGGAATGTTAGTATTGGGACTGCTTTACAGCCACGCGGTGGAGGGAGAGGGGCAGCATACAGGGATCTTTCCCTGGGACAGCCGCGAGGGGGTGGGACAGGGGCAGAGTTGATGCTGTCCTGATTGCTGGCAGCAGAGACTGGCATTGCTTTCAATGTGAAAGGAGGCCAGTGCTACTGCTGGAGTTTTAAGCAGCCACAAGTCTGCGGCTTACCATTATTGCCCGCTCCAGAAGTTCAGGTCTCCAGCCACAGTTCTCTGAACACTCCAAGACCTCCGCAAGTCCACAGGCACTGAAGGCGACGGCCGAAAATTCGACCTTGTCCTGAGTGCGCATGTGAGAGGTTCAGTGCATGGTCTTGTTCACAGAGAAAGACTAGGTTCTTTGTATACAATTTCATTTATCTGTCTCAGGAATTCACTCCCTTTTTACAATTCACACAGACACATCTGCGACTGTCTCCCAACCCAGCCTGTCAGCACACTCCCAGAGGCTAGCGCAGATTAGGCGGAGGAAGAAGACGCGTGAAGACATGTTCTCAGAACTAATGGGATGCTCCCGAGCCCAGGCAGCCCAGCAGACACAGTGGAGGGAGAACTTGTCACAAATGCACCGAGCAGTCATGGAACGGGAGGAGAGGTGGCGTCAGGAGGACCAGCAGGCTACTGAAAAGCTGCTTGGACTAATGAGGGAGCAAACGGACACGCTCCGGCGCCTTGTGGATGTTCTGCAAGACCGGAGGCAGGAGGACAGAGCCCCGCTGCAGTCTATCTGTAACCGCCCTCACCCGCCACCAAGTCCCACACCACCCTCACCCAAAGTCCAAAGAAGGAGGGGCAGCAAGGGCCGTTAAAACTTTCAGTCAACCCCTGCAGACTGCTCTACCACTAGAAGGCTGACATTCCCCTAAATTTCATAAGTCCTTTCCTACCCACCTCACACAAGCCCCCGTCCAAGTTTCACCCCCCACGTTTCATGTCTGGTTCGCAATAAAATGTTTGTTTCTGTCCATTACTGTTTCAGTCAGGTTCTTTTGAGGGAGAGTCTGTCTGGAGGGGGGGAAGGGTCTTGGTAATTGGACAGGACAGTGACCTTTAGCAGGGTACAGAGGTGGTGTCAGGTCCAGCATCAGGACACATACACAGTGCAGTCACTGGTTACCCTGGTCAGTCTGGGAGGTGTTTTTCATGTTCTGGGGGGGGGGTTGCTCTGTGACTTTGTGGCGGGGGAGGGCAGTTACAGATCTTATGCAGCGGTCCTTATCCTGGCTCACAGATCCACGCAGCAGGGGATCTGTAACCCTACCCCCCCTGCCAGAAAGTCACATAGCTGACACATACACACAGTCCCCCCCAGGAGTGCTGGCAGGCTCCATTGAAATAACCAGTCCACCAGTGCGGAGCCTGTCATTCCGGG
>NW_020714292.1:0-1376 GCF_002925995.2 Terrapene triunguis | reverse complement strand
AAACAGAACGGTAATATTTATACTATTAACAATGTATGTTTATAAAAGTGCTGTAAACTAGTAAAAAAGAATCAGGTGCAAAACAGGAATATTTACAAAGGTAACAAATGGGTTTTCATGATTTCTCTGTCTTAGGCTCTTCTCAATTTAGTCCCAAGTATTTTAAAAAAATTTCACAATGTCCGTTACTACATGATTCCCAGGCCCAAGACGCTCCACTCCAAAGTCCCAGTGCACCTACGCGAAAATCCGGTCAATGTGGCCGGGGATCGACGAGAAATCCTCGTAGGAGAACTCCTCGTAGGTCTCGTGGAGGTAGAGCTCAAGCCTGTTGATCAGGTTCCGGGGTAGGGCGATCTTAGTGGGCCCTCCGTGGTAGCAGACATGTCCCCTCCATGCCACAATCAGGTACTCGGGGATCATGGCCCGACATAGCATGGCGGCATACGGCCCCGGTTTCTGCATGCTTTCCCGCAGCATGCGTTCTCTCTGGGTGTCCGGGATCCTCAGGAGGGTGATGTCGCTCATGACGCCCTGCTTTGAATTAGGGAGGGGAATGTTAGTATTGGGACTGCTTTACAGCCACGCGGTGGAGGGAGAGGGGCAGCATACAGGGATCTTTCCCTGGGACAGCCGCGAGGGGGTGGGACAGGGGCAGAGTTGATGCTGTCCTGATTGCTGGCAGCAGAGACTGGCATTGCTTTCAATGTGAAAGGAGGCCAGTGCTACTGCTGGAGTTTTAAGCAGCCACAAGTCTGCGGCTTACCATTATTGCCCGCTCCAGAAGTTCAGGTCTCCAGCCACAGTTCTCTGAACACTCCAAGACCTCCGCAAGTCCACAGGCACTGAAGGCGACGGCCGAAAATTCGACCTTGTCCTGAGTGCGCATGTGAGAGGTTCAGTGCATGGTCTTGTTCACAGAGAAAGACTAGGTTCTTTGTATACAATTTCATTTATCTGTCTCAGGAATTCACTCCCTTTTTACAATTCACACAGACACATCTGCGACTGTCTCCCAACCCAGCCTGTCAGCACACTCCCAGAGGCTAGCGCAGATTAGGCGGAGGAAGAAGAAGACGCGTGAAGACATGTTCTCAGAACTAATGGGATGCTCCCGAGCCCAGGCAGCCCAGCAGACACAGTGGAGGGAGAACTTGTCACAAATGCACCGAGCAGTCATGGAACGGGAGGAGAGGTGGCGTCAGGAGGACCAGCAGGCTACTGAAAAGCTGCTTGGACTAATGAGGGAGCAAACGGACACGCTCCGGCGCCTTGTGGATGTTCTGCAAGACCGGAGGCAGGAGGACAGAGCCCCGCTGCAGTCTATCTGTAACCGCCCTCACCCGCCACCAAGTCCCACACCACCCTCACCCAAA
>NW_020714291.1:0-1761 GCF_002925995.2 Terrapene triunguis | reverse complement strand
GGGAAGGGGGTGAAGGGGGTATGTAACTGGAGAGGATAGTCAAAATGAACTGGGTAAAGAAACGGGGGCAGGTTCAGCTTTTCTGTCCACAAACTGAAAAGTCACTAGTTGCCCTGCTCACTCAGGAACCTAGCTTTCAAAGCCTCCCGGATGCACAGGGCGTCCCGCTGGGATCTTCTAATGGCCCGGCTGTCTGGCTGGACGTAATCAGCAGCCAGGCTATTTGCCTCTAGCTCCCACCCCGCCATAAAGGTCTCCCCCTTGCTCTCACACAGATTGTGGAGCACACAGCAAGCTGCAATAACGATGGGGATATTGGTTTCACTGAGATCACAGCGAGTCAGTAAGCTTCTCCATCTCCCTTTGAGACGGCCAAAAGCACACTCCACCACCATTCTGCACTTGCTCAGCCGGTAGTTGAACAGTTCTTTTTCTGTGTCCAGGGCGCCAGTATAGGGCTTCATGAGCCAGGGCATTAGCGGGTAGGCTGGGTCCCCGAGGATCACTGTAGGCATCTCCACATCCCCAAGAGTTATTTTGTGGTCCGGGAAGTAAATACCTTCCTGCAGCCGTCTAAACAGACCAGAGTTCCTGAACACACGAGCGTCATGAACCTTGCCCGGCCATCCGACGTAGATGTTTGTAAACCGTCCCCGATGGTCCACCAGTGCTTGCAGCACCATTGAAAAGTAGCCCTTTCTATTGATGTACTGGCTGGCCTGGTGGTCCGGTCCCAGGATAGGGATGTGAGTCCCATCTATAGCCCCACCGCAGTTTGGGAATCCCATCGCGGCAAAGCCATCTATGATGACCTGCGCGTTTCCCAGGGTCACTACCTTTGGGAGCAGTACCTTCACGATTGCCTTGGCTACTTGCATGACAACAACCCCCACGGTAGATTTGCCCACACCAAAGTGGTTCGCGACTGACCGGTAGCTGTCCGGCGTTGCAAGCTTCCAGAGGGCTATGGCCACTCGCTTCTGGACAGTCAGGGCTGCTCGCATGCGGGTGTCCTTGCGCTTCAGGGCAGGGGACAGCAACTCACAAAGTTCGAGGAAAGTCCCCTTCCGCATGCGAAAGTTTCGCAGCCACTGGGATTCATCCCAGACCTGAAGCACTATACGGTCCCACCAGTCCGTGCTTGTTTCCCGGGCCCAGAATCGCCGTTCAACAAAATCCACATGCCCCATTGCCACCGTGATGTCCTGGGCGCTGGGGCTCGTGGTTTCTGACAGCTCTGTGCCACTCTCCGACTTCAGGCTCTCACGGCGGTGCCGTAGCCTCCTCGCCCGATTTCTCTGCATCTGCCTCAGGGAAAGGTGTATGATAAGCTGCGAGGTGTTGAGAACGGCCACAAGTGCAGCGATGGTCGCAGCGTGATCCATGATCGCAGTGCTGTGGCGTCCGCGCTGTCACTGACCAGAAAAGTGCGCGAACTGATTTCCCGCCGGCGCTTTCATGGAGGGAGGGAGGGCGTTAGTGACGGACGGATGACGACAAATTTTTTTTACCCAGAAGGCATTGGCGGCTCGACCCAGAATTCCGATGGGCAGCGGGGACTGCGGGAACTGTGGGATAGCTGCCCACAGTGCACCGCTTCCAATATCGACGCTCGCCCCGTTAGTGTGGACTCACAAAGTCGAATTACTGTCCTTAGTGTGTCCTTAGTGTGGACACACACATTCGACTTTGCAATATCGATTCCACATATTCGATTTAAGTAAAATCGAATTACCCTCGTAGTGTAGACATACCCTTAGA
>NW_020714290.1:0-1544 GCF_002925995.2 Terrapene triunguis | reverse complement strand
GGCGGGGCAGCTTCCACCGGCCGCGGGGTCGGGCCCGCCCCAGGGGGTGGGTTCGCCCTTGCCCTCTGGCCCTTCGCCTCTGCCACCCCGAGCCCCGAAATTACTGCCCTTGCCCTCTGGCCCCGTCCCTGCTGACCGGCCCTCCACCTCCTCTTCCACCACAGAGGGCTGGGTGACCGTCCGGGGAAAGCGCAGCGCCCGCGGGTCGCGGGCTCTCTCCCTCCCCTCTGATGAGGAGGGAGAGCAGACCCCCCGAAAGATATTGAGGGGGGCCGATGTTGCTAGTGCTTCCATCGCGCCCCCGGACGGTACCCAGCAGGAGGCGCTGGCCATGGAAACTGTGGACGCCGTGGCAGCGGCTGGGGAAACTCCTGTCCCTATCGTTGAGCCCGCACCTGAGGAGGCTTCGGTAGCGGTTCTCCCGGCCCCTGCTCCAACCGAGTCCCCCGCCGCCACCGATGTTGCCGAGGCGGCCTTTGTCTCCGTGACTAGCGGGGAGGTCGCCGGGGCCGAGGGGACCGCTTTTGCCTCCTTTTTTGATGAGATTGAGGCCCTGGGTTTGACCCCAGTTACCCAGGGGGAGGACAACCTTCCACCAGCGGGCCCCGATCCGAGCGCTGACTCAGTCCCGGGCCCCCCTCCTGCTCCCGGTCCTGTCGCCCCCGATTTAGTTTTGGGGGAACCCTTGGCCCTACCTGCCAGTCCGGCCGTGCCTGCCATCTCGTGCACAGCCGCCGAGCCCCTTGGGGTGACGGCTGTTGCTGAGCAGCCGGTCTCTACCCCCGATCCCGCCCCTTCCACACTTCCTACCCCTGAGGCCTCCCCAGTCCCTGCTGCCTCCGTCCCCTTGGCTGCAGACCCTAGCCAGGGGGAGCCACAATCTAGCGGTTTGGCAGCAGGGGATGGGGAGCTTGTTCCTGTCCTTGACCCTGTTCCCTCTCCTGCTGTCCCCGAGGTGTCTCTTCCTGCCACCTCTGGGTTCACCGCCGCCCCCGGGGTTGTCGCATTTTCGTTGCCTGCTGACGACCCTCGGGGGACGGCTTTTGTGTCTCCCCTTCCCGCCACTGTTGGGGCTGTGTTGTTCCCTCAGCCGCCCTCTTCTTTGCCGGGGCTAGGGACGGGCAGCCCGGCGCAGCGGCGCCGGAGCTCGGCCCCTTGTTTGTCTGTGGGCCGTGAGGACCCTTCGGGGGCCCTGCCGGAGGACGGCGGCGGCTTGGCCGCTGCCTCCGCCTCCGCGCTGCGGGATGAGCTGCGCCTCTTTCTATCGGATACCCGTGGTTCCCAGGGTAAGGTGCAGCTCGCCCTTCGGCGCTGGGGGGACTTCCATCTCGTCCTCCGGGCTCTGGAGGCACTTTTGGGGGAGGGGCGAGGGTCCGATCGGCGAGATATCGCGGCCTACCGGCGGGCTCGCAGATTCCGCGACTCCTTGTTGGCCTTCGGGGTCGAGCATGGGATCTTGCAGGGCCCGCTGGAGGCCGTCGATCCCTCCGCCTGTGCGGATCTGCCCCAGCCCTCGACATGACAGTCACCACCTTTGCATCGTT
>NW_020714289.1:0-1190 GCF_002925995.2 Terrapene triunguis | reverse complement strand
TCGGAGGCCGCCGCGCAGGAGGCGGTGGAAATAGGCCTGGTGGTGGGCGGCGTGTTTGTTCCATTGGAACCCCTGGAGGACCTGGGCGTACGGATGGTTCTAACCTCCGTCCCGCCCTACCTCCCCAACGTCGCCCTGTTGCCAGCCCTCTCCACCCTGGGGAAGCCTATTTCGATTATAAGCCCTCTCTCGTTGGGCTGTAAGGACCCCGTCCTCCGTCACATCCTGTCTTTCCGCCGGCAGGTCCAGCTCCAACTGCCGCCGGCGGCGGGTGTTGAAACGGCGCTCGAGGGGTCCTTCCTGGTGTCCTACCAAGGGGCCCACTACCGGGTCCATTATTCGACGGGGGAGGCCCGGTGCTTTCTTTGCCGAGCGCCGGGGCATGTCCGGAGGGACTGTCCCCTGGCTCGGCTTGGAGGGGCGTCCGGGACCCCCGAGGCCCGGGAGAGTGCCGGCCCTGTCATCGCTGGCGACCCTGGCGGTTCGGCCACTGCTGCTGCCGCCGTCCCTCCTCCTTCTGCCGCGCTCCCCGCTCTGGCCGCGGAGACGGCCGAGCGGGCGGGCCTTGCCGTCGCCGACCCTGGATCGGCGGGGCATGTGGAGGTGGGGGCGGGGCAGCTTCCACCGGCCGCAGGGTCGGGCCCGCCCCAGGGGGAGGGTTCGCCCTTGCCCTCAGGCCCTTCGCCCCTGCCACCCCGAGCCCCGAGATTACTGCCCTTGCCCTCTGGCCCCGTCCCTGCTGACCGGCCCTCCACCTCCTCTTCTACCACAGAGGGCTGGGTGACCGTCCGGGGAAAGCGCAGCGCCCGCGGGTCGCGGGCTCTCTCCCTCCCCTCTGATGAGGAGGGAGAGCAGACCCCCCGAAAGGTATTGCGGGGGGCCGACGTTGCTAGTGCTTCCATCGCGCCCCCGGACGGTACCCAGCAGGAGGCGCTGGCCATGGAAACTGTGGACGCCGTGGCAGCGGCTGGGGAAACTCCTGTCCCTATCGTTGAGCCCGCACCTGAGGAGGCTTCAGTAGCGGTTCTCCCGGCCCCTGCTCCAACCGAGTCCCCCGCCGCCGCCGATGTTGCAGAGGCGGCCTTTGTCTCCGTGACTGGCGGGGAGGTCGCCGGGGCCGAGGGGACCGCTTTCGCCTCCTTTTTTGATGAGATTGAGGCCCTGGGTTTGACCCCAGTTACCCAGGGGGA
>NW_020714288.1:1443-2008 GCF_002925995.2 Terrapene triunguis | reverse complement strand
GGTCGGTCGCATTTTGCTGGTGCTCTGGCTCCTTTCTCCCTCTAGCCCTCCCCTGCCGTTGCTGCCGTTGCTGCTGAGGGAGGGAGGGAGTGCGGAGGGGGGGGCCTTGCCGGCCTGCCCCCCCCCCTCGCCTCCGGAGGGAGAAGCACCGGCTCCCCCAGCATCAACACCGTCTGGGGGCCCCCCTGCCTGCCTGCCTGCTTGCCTTCCCTGCCTGGCCGGACGCCTGCCGCCCGCTACTGCCTGCGTGGGAGCTGCTTTCCCCATCGTGGAGTCCGGAGACCTGTGTTCCTGATTCGAGAGACCGTGGAGGGGTTTGTGTGAGAACTGTGTTTTTGTTTTGAGTGACTTTGCCAACTTTGCTCCTGGGGTGGTGTGGTGCCTCCGGTCACGTTCGGAGGGTGGACGGAACTGAGCCTCTCGCCCGTAATTCCTCGGAGTGGGTGCCATCGCGTACGGAGAAGCCCTGGGGTTGACGTGGGGTCCTTTTGTCCCGTCCCCCGACGCAAAGCGTCTGGAGTGTAGACGGTGCCGGTCCTCTCGTTTGTAATTCCCCGGAGTGGAA
>NW_020714288.1:820-1343 GCF_002925995.2 Terrapene triunguis | reverse complement strand
CTCCACCGCCCCGCGTGTCATCTGAACCTGTTTTTCGCCCCTCGGCGGGGCTGTTTGCTCCTCCCGCCTTTTTCCACCGTCCGGGACTGTTTTGTCTGCTGCAGCGGGCGGCAGAGCCTACGCTTTCCGAGCGCTGTGGGTGATTTTTCCCCCCCTCCTGCGTTTAGCTGGTGGGGTCCCCTTATTGTACCCCCCCCCCGGTGTTAGTTGGCCCTATCCTACCCCGCCCCTTCCCCCCATTCTTTTAAGTTTTTTCGGTTTGTTTTTTCCCCCCACCCCCACCCGCCTTCTTTTTTCTTCCCTCCTCCTTATCAGCTTCAAGCCTGCTGGCCACGTTCCCAGCTCAACCTGGCCTTGAATTTTTTTAGATCACAGGCATTTTTGAATCGCTGCTTAGGAGCGTCCGTCCCCGCCCCCCCCACTCTCCCCACCTTTTTTCCCCCGCGCGCTTATGCCCTCCCCTTTGCACTGTTCACGCCCCTTCTTTCGGAGGAGCCGGCTTTTCCTTTTGGTGTTTGTGCCC
>NW_020714288.1:0-720 GCF_002925995.2 Terrapene triunguis | reverse complement strand
CCCCCCCCTCTCCTTTTTTTGCTAGACCCTCCTCCTCTGTCTATTGCCTAGAGAGGAGGAGCGGTTGCTGGTTGCAATGGCGGGGGACTCTGCTCCTGCTCCTACCCCCGTCACTGACCTTGCTCCCGCCATTGCCCATGCTTTTGCCCCTGCCTCACTTTCTTCTTCTGCCCTGCTGCCCCCGCCCGCCCCAGTGGCCGGCCCCTTGGCTGGCCCTGCCCTGGACACCGCCGCTGCCACGGCTGCCTCCTCCACCGGCAGGAAGGGCCAAGGGAGGAAGAAGGGCAAGGGCCCCGCCAATGGAACCAAGCCTCCTGCGGGAGGGGCCGCAATCCCTGCCGCGGCCCCGACTCCGGCCGCGGCCCCTCCCTCTCCTGCCGTCCCTTCCACCAGCTCTGGAGGCGCTCCATCTCGGACCCCCAGAGCGTACGCCCAGGTGGCTGCCGCCACCCCGCGTACCACCGCGCCATCCGCCCCGACCGCCGCCTCTGGACCCATCCCCGGTGGCCTGGGCCCCTTCCCCTCGCTAACTAGGAGGCATGGCGTCCGTTGCCACCTGGTGCCTGCCTCGCCCCACATCGAGACCTACGTGCGGGCGTTGGCGAGGGTGGTGGGGCCCTCAGCCATCGTGGCGGCCTCCAAAATGTATGGGAAGGCCGTGTTCTTCCTGGCGTCGGAGGCCGCCGCGCAGGAGGCGGTGGAAATAGGCCTGGTGGTGGG
>NW_020714287.1:0-3493 GCF_002925995.2 Terrapene triunguis | reverse complement strand
CCGGACGACGATACCACCTTCACCTATGTCCAGGTGGAGGATGACCGGTCGCACCACTCCCGGTTGGACAGGATTTATTTGTCCCGCCTTCATCTGGCACAGGCCCATGCCTCCAGCGTCCGGCCGGCCCCGTTCTCGGATCACCATTTGGTGTCCGTGACGGCCTCTCTCAGTTCAGAGCGGCCTGGGCCGGCCTATTGGCATTTTAATAATAGTTTGCTGGAGGACGTGGACTTTGTGGCCACCTTCCGGGAGTTCTGGTTGACCTGGCAGGAGCAGCGGCGCGCCTTCCCCTCGGCGCGGCGGTGGTGGGATGTGGGGAAGGTCCGCGCACGGCTCTTTTGCCGGAAATACGCCCGGGGCGCCAGCCGACGGAGGGGTGCGCTGATGGAGCAGTTGGAGCGGGAGGTCTTGGAGCTGGAGAGGCGTCTAGCCTCCAGCCCCGGGGATCCACCCCTCTGTGAAGCGTACCGGGAGAAGCGGGAGGAGCTCCGGGCCCTGGAAGACCACCGGGCCCGGGGCGCGTTCGTTCGATCCCGCATCCGTCTCCTTCGGGAGATGGATCGCGGCTCCCGCTTCTTCTATGCCCTGGAGAAAAGGCGGGGGGCCAAAAAGCATGTCACCTGCCTCCTGGCGGAGGACGGCTCCCCCCTCACGGATCCGGAGGAGATGCGTGGAAGGGCCAGGGCCTTCTATGCCGCTCTTTTTTCCCCGGATCCGACCGACGCCGAGGCCCGCAGGGTGCTCTGGACCGGGCTCCCGACGGTCAGCGCGGGCGACCGAGACCGGCTGGAGTTGCCTCTCTCCCTAGCCGAGTTCTCGGAAGCCCTCCGGCTCATGCCCACCAACAAATCGCCGGGCATGGACGGGCTGACCGTGGAGTTCTACCGCGTGTTCTGGGATGTCCTCGGCCCAGACCTCGTCACCGTCTGGGCCGAGTCCTTGCTAAGCGGGGTCCTCCCTCTCTCGTGCCGGCGAGCTGTGCTCGCCCTGTTGCCGAAGAAGGGGGACCTTCGCGATTTACGGAATTGGCGTCCCCTCTCGCTCCTCAGCACGGACTATAAGGTCGTAGCGAAGGCTATCTCGCTGCGGCTGGGGTCCGTGCTGGCGGACGTGGTCCATCCCGACCAGACCTACACCGTCCCGGGCCGGAGTATCTTTAATAACCTATACCTGGTCCGTGACCTTTTAGAGCTGGGGCGTAGGGATGGTCTGTCGTTCGCCCTCCTGTCCCTGGACCAGGAGAAGGCGTTCGACAGGATGGACCACGGGTATCTCCTGGGCACCCTGCGGGCTTTCGGCTTCGGGCCCCAGTTTGTAAGCTTTCTCCGGGTGCTGTACGCTGAAGCGGAGTGTTTGGTCCGGCTCAACTGGGCCCTGACCGAGCCGGTCAGCTTCGGGCGGGGAGTGCGTCAAGGGTGCCCCCTCTCGGGCCAGCTGTACGCTCTGGCGATCGAGCCCTTCCTCTGCCTCCTCCGCCGGAGGATGGCGGGGTTGGCGCTTCGAGAGCCGGAGATGCGGCTGGTCCTGTCGGCGTACGCCGACGACGTGCTCCTCGTGGTCCAGGACCCAGAAGGTCTGGTGCGGGTGGAGGCCTGCCAGGCCGTTTATTCGGGGGCCTCCTCCGCCCGGGTCAACTGGGTCAAGAGCTCTGGCCTGGTGGTCGGGGACGGGTGGCAGACCAGCTCCCTCCCACCCGCGCTTCAAGCCATTCGGTGGAGCGCGGGTCCGCTGCTCTCTCTTGGCGTTTATCTTTCCGCCACGCATCCTTCTCCGCCGGAGAACTGGCAGGATTTGGAGGCCAGGGTGGGTGAGCGGTTGCGGAGATGGACAGGACTACTCCGGTGTCTCTCCCTGCGAGGGAGGGCGCTGGTGCTGAACCAGCTCGTCCTGTCCATGCTTTGGCACCGACTCAACACCCTAAGCCCGGCCCCGGGGATCCTGGCCAGGCTCCAGAGGATGGCCCTGGAGTTTTTCTGGCCGGGACTGCACTGGGTCTCTGCAGGGGTTCTGAATCTCCCCCTGGAGGAGGGGGGACAGGGCCTGGTCTGTCTACGTAGCCAGGTCCATGTCTTCCGCCTCCAGGCCCTGCAGAGGCTCCTTTATGGTGCTGGTAGTCCGGCATGGAGCACGTTAGCGCACGCCTTCCTTCGCCGCCTCCGAGGGCTCCGATACGACCGGCAGCTCCTTTTTCTTCACCCGAGAGGTCTTCCGCGAGACCTCTCGGAGCTGCCGGTCTTCTACCAGGACCTTCTCCGGACCTGGAAGCTTTTCTCGGCGACCAGGTCCACTGTGGCCACCGAGGGCGAGGATCTCCTCGCGGAGCCCCTGCTGCACAATCCCGATCTCCGTGTGCAGGTGGCGGAGTCGCCCTCGGTGAGCCGGAGGTTGGTCCTGGCGGAAACCACCAGGGTCGGTGACCTCCTGGACTACACCAGAGGGGACTGGGTGGATCCCCGCGCGCTTGGTCGGCGCATGGGGCTCTCCACCCTTACGACCCCTCTGCGTGTACTCCGGGAGGTGGGCGCTGCGTTGTCACCTTCCGCTCTCGACTTCCTGTGGCGGGCCCTGCGGGAAGGCGCTCCCCGCGCACCCCTCACCCCGGGCCCTCCGGATCTTTTTATTGGGCCCCTGTCCCGTGAGCCCCCCCGGCTCTCCCGATCCCATAACCCGAACCGGCTGCACGCTTTGCAGCCGGTCCGGTTTCGAACCGCACCTAGAGACCACCTGTACACGCTCGTGCTCCACACGTTACATTTTCTCACCCTCGTGTCCCGCCCCGATACCAAATGGCGGGACTATCTACTACCTGTGGAGGGTGAGAAACCCCGGTGGGCCAGTCTTTATTCCACCTTGGTTCCACGGCCCGCCGGGGACATTGGATGGCGGCTCCTTCACGGAGCCGTGAGCACGGGCGTGTACTTAGCGCGGTTCACTCCCATTCCCGAGGCCTGCCCATTTTGCGGCCTACGGGAGACCCTGGCGCACGCTTACCTTGACTGCGCCAGGCTGCAACCCCTGTTTCGGCTCCTCCAGAACCTCTTGTTGAGGTACTGGCTGCACTTTTCCCCACACCTGTTTATTTATGCACACCCTATCCGTGGCCCCACGAAGTCGCGGGATCTCCTCGTCAACCTCTTCCTGGCCCTGGCTAAGCTTACCATCTATAATACCAGGGAGAAGATGTTGACCGAGGGGGTGCTCTGCGATTGTGGGGCCTACTTCCGTAATTTTTTGGTTTCACGTCTCCGGGCGGAGTTCCACTGGGCAGCGTCCGCTGGCTCCCTTACCACCTTTGAGGAGCAGTGGGCGCTGTCCGGGGTTCTTTGCTCGGTGTCCCCATTTGGTTCCCTGATTTTGAACCTTTAACCGTCACCTCACTCCCTGTTTTTTTATTAGTTGTCCCAAGGAATTATTTGGTATCTGGGTCCAGTGGTCCTTCCCGCTAGGCTGGGGGAGGGGCCTTTAGCAGTGGGCGGGTAAGCCCGCCCAC
>NW_020714286.1:0-4485 GCF_002925995.2 Terrapene triunguis | reverse complement strand
ATGTTTCATTCCAAGAACAATTGTTAACCAGTTAACTCTGGGAAACTTTCCCGGGAGAGTGCATCAGCCACTTTGTTAGAAGCTCCCGAAATGTGTTGTATTTCAAAATCAAAATCTTGGAGAGCTAAACTCCACCGAAGAAGTTTTTTGTTATTTCCCTTGGCGGTATGAAGCCACTGTAGCGCAGCATGGTCTGTTTGTAGTTGGAAACGCCGTCCCCAAACATATGGGCGTAGCTTTTCCAGCGCGTACACAATGGCGTAGCATTCCTTTTCGCTGATTGACCAGTGACTTTCCCTCTCAGACAGTTTTTTGCTGAGAAACACGACAGGATGGAATTCTTGATCCGGTCCTTCCTGCATTAAAACTGCTCCCACGCCTCTCTCGGAAGCATCTGTGGTTACTAGGAACGGTTTGTCAAAGTCTGGGGCCCTTAGCACAGGGTCAGACATGAGTGTTGCCTTAAGCTGGTTAAAGGCCTTTTGACACTCATCAGTCCACTGAACTGCATTTGGCTGTTTCTTTCTGGTTAGGTCTGTCAGCGGGGCAGCGATTTGGCTGTAGTGTGGTACAAATCGCCTATAATATCCGGCCAAGCCTAAGAAGGATTGGACCTGTTTCTTTGACTTTGGAACCGGCCACTTTTGGATAGCATCCACTTTGGCCTGTAGGGGATTTATAGTTCCTTGACCCACCTGGTGCCCCAGGTACGTCACTCTGTTTTGGCCTATTTGACACTTTTTAGCCTTAACAGTTAGTCCTGCCTGTCGGATGCGCTCGAAGACTTTTCCCAGGTGCTCCAGGTGTTCTGTCCATGAATCAGAAAAAATGGCCACATCATCGAGGTAGGCAACTGCAGATTCTCCCAATCCCGCTAAGAGACCATCTACAAGTCTTTGGAAGGTGGCGGGTGCATTTCGCAACCCGAAAGGGAGTACATTGAATTCGTACACCCCTGCCTGGGTGACGAAGGCTGACCTTTCCTTAGCGGGTTCATCTAGTGGTACTTGCCAGTACCCTTTGGTTAAGTCTAAAGTAGAGATGAATTGGGCATGTCCCAATTTTTCCAATAGCTCATCTGTGCGTGGCATTGGATAGTTGTCAGGACGAGTTACAGCATTTAGCTTACGGTAGTCCACGCAAAAGCGTATTTCCCCATCTGGTTTGGGAACTAGAACCACTGGAGATGCCCATGCACTGTTAGAGGGGCGGATTATACCCATCTGTAGCATGTCCTGGATCTCCCTTTGTATAGCAGCTTGGGCATGAGGTGACTCCCGGTAGGGTGGGGTTCTAATTGGGTGAGCATTACCTGTGTCAATGGAGTGGTATGCCCGTTCGGTCCGTCCTGGAGTGGCTGAGAAAATCGGTGCAAAGCTTGTGCACAGCTCCTTGATCTGCTGTCGCTGCAGACGTCCCAGGGTCGTGGAGAGGTTCACCTCTTCCACGCCACCATTCCTTGTTCCTTCGTAGTAGACACCTGCAGGCCACTCCGCGTCATCTGTTTCCTGGGCTGTAAACTGGCAAACGTTTAATTCTCTGGAATAAAAGGGCTTAAGAGAATTAACATGGTATACCTTAGGCTTTATGTTGGAGGTGGGGGAGGCTATGAGATAGTTAACAGCTCCTAGGCGCTCCTGGACCATGAATGGTCCTTCCCACGACGCTTCCATTTTATGGGCCTGGAGCGCCTTTAAGACCATGACTTGGTCTCCTACTTTGAAGGACCGTTCTCTGGAATGTTTATCATACCAGGCCTTTTGCTCTTCCTGAGCATCCTTTAGGTTTTCTTTAGCAAGGGCTAAAGAGTGTCGGAGGGTGTTTTGTAGGTTGCTTACAAAGTCTAGAATGTTAGTTCCTGGAGAAGGCGTAAACCCCTCCCATTGCTGCTTCACCAACTGTAATGGCCCCTTAACCTCGCGGCCATACACAAGTTCAAATGGTGAAAACCCTAAACTGGGATGTGGTACAGCCCTGTAGGCAAAAAGCAACTGCTGCAACACTAGGTCCCAATCATTGGAGTGTTCATTTATGAATTTACGTATCATGGCCCCCAAAGTTCCATTAAACCTCTCCACCAGACCATTGGTTTGATGGTGATGAGGGGTGGCAACCAAGTGATTCACCCCATGAGCTTCCCACAGGGTTTTCATGTTCCCTGCCAGGAAATTAGTTCCCGAATCTGTAAGGATGTCGGAGGGCCAACCTACCCTGGCAAAAATGTCTGCTAATGCCTGGCACACACTTTTAGCCTTGGTGTTGCTTAAGGGTACAGCTTCCGGCCATCGGGTAGCAAAATCCATGAAAGTCAGTACGTACTGCTTTCCTCTGGGTGTCTTCTTTGGGAAAGGACCCAGAATATCCACAGCTACTCGCTGAAATGGGACCTCAATTATGGGTAGTGGCTGGAGAGGGGCTTTAACCTGGTCTTGGGGCTTTCCCACTCGTTGGCACACCTCACAAGACCGGACATAATTAGCAACGTCCTTGCCCATTCCCTCCCAGTGGAAGGACTTCCCCAACCGGTCTTTGGTTCTGTTCACCCCAGAATGGCCACTGGGATGATCATGGGCTAAGCTCAAGAGCTTTACCCGATACTTAGTGGGAACCACCAACTGTCTTTGAGGATGCCAGTCTTCCTGGTGCCCACCAGAAAGAGTTTCCTTGTATAAAAGTCCTTGTTCTACAACAAACCGGGATCGGTTAGAAGAGCTGAGAGGCGGTGGGGTGCTCCGTGCCGCCGCCCAAGCTTTCTGAAGGCTGTCATCTGCTTCCTGCTCGGCCTGGAACTGTTCCCTTGATGCTGGAGACATCAGTTCCTCCTTGGACTGTGGACTGGGGCTTGGTCCCTCTGGAAGCGATGCAGGTGCTGGGACTGTTTCCATTGACTGTGAACCGCTGTCCGCTGGTGCACTATGTGGTATCTCAGGCTCTGGCTGAGCCTCTTGGGTAGGGTTATCTGCTGCTTCCGCCAGTTCAGGCTCGCTGGTGCCCTCTGGCATTGGAGTTGTAGACGGGGTTGCAAGCGCTGGACTCAGTGCTGGCAATGGTTCTGGTGCTGGTTGCGTTGCCAGTTCCGGTTCTGGGACTGGCTTTGGCTGGGTCTCTGGGATTGGATCCACTACGGCTGTTGCAGTCGTTGGCAGGGGATCCGGTTCCACCACCTGTGTTTGGGTCTCCGGTAACACAGACGGGGCTCTGGTGGACGGCTCAGGAACAGGGATGGGGGTGAAAGCTTGCTTAGCCTGGCTGCGGGTGACTATTCCCACCCTCTTGGCTAGCTTCACATGGTTGGCCAAGTCTTCCCCCAGCAGCATGGGGATGGGATAATTGTCATAGACTGCAAAAGTCCACATTCCTGCCCAGCCCTTGTACTGGACATGCAACTGGGCTGTAGGCAAGGTTACAGACTGTGACACGAAGGGTTGAATTGTCACTGTAGCCTCCGGGTTGATGAGTTTGGGGTCCACTAGGGATTGGTGGATAGTTGACACTTGTGCCCCAGTATCCCTCCAAGCGATAACCTTCTTTCCGCCCACTCTCAAGGTTTCCCTTCGCTCCGAGGGTATGAGAGAGGCATCTGGGTCTGGGGATCTTTGGTGTGATTGGGGTGTAATGAACTGTAATTGGTTAGGGTTCTTGGGGCAGTGAGCCTTTATATGCCCCAGTTCATTACATTTAAAACATCGCCCTGCTAAGGTATCACCGGGGCGATGTTGGTTGATGGAGACTGGTGTGGTGGGGTGAGAAGGCGTCTGGGGTTTCCCTTGGGATGTGGGTGGGGCCTTGGGTTGTCCCCAGTGGTAAGGTTTTGTTTCGGCTTGCCCCTTCTGATATTCGCTCCAACTGCTACTAGCTTTTTTCTTTTCTGTCACCTCCACCCATTTGGCTCCAATCTCCCCCGCCTCGGTTACAGTTTTGGGCTTCCCATCTAGGATGTACCTTTCTATTTCCTCAGGAACACCCTCTAAAAACTGCTCCATTTTTACTAGGGAAAGCAGATCTTCCAGAGATTTAACATTTGCTCCTGATACCCAGGCATCACAATTTTTGTCAATGTGGTAGGCATGCCGGGTAAATGACACATCTGGTTTCCACCTTAGGGCTCTGAACCGCCGACGGGCATGCTCGGGTGTTAGCCCCATTCTGAGTCTGGCCTTGTTTTTAAAAAGTTCATAACTGTTCATGTGTTCCTTAGGCATTTCAGCCGCCACCTCTGCTAAGGGTCCACTGAGCTGCGGTCTCAGCTCTACCATGTACTGGGGTGGAGGGATGCTGTATCCAAGGCAGGCCCTTTCAAAATTTTCTAAGAAGGCCTCAGT
Organism: Terrapene triunguis; assembly: GCF_002925995.2. NCBI lineage: Eukaryota > Metazoa > Chordata > Testudines > Emydidae > Terrapene > Terrapene triunguis. The sequence goes on along the minus strand of NW_020714286.1, from coordinate 163 downwards.
ATCATCGCCTGCCTTGTAGGTGGGGAATTTCCTGGGATGGGAAGTGGTACCTGGAGAGGAGTTGTTAGGATGGTCTGCTGCATCCTGCCTAGTCCTTGCTGCTTCCAGTTCCATCTCTTTTTCTTTCAGCTCCATCTCTCTTTTATGGGCCTCCTGTTTGGCT
>NW_020714285.1:0-1253 GCF_002925995.2 Terrapene triunguis | reverse complement strand
AAGGCCACTGATCAAATTCAATATAATGACAGCCTTTTGGTTGGGCTCTCCCCTGGGGTGGAGTGAGAGGGTGCACGGAGCCTCCCCCCCCGCGTTCTTACACGTCTGGGTGAGGAGGATATGGAACATGGTGAGGGGGGAGGTAGGTTATACAGCGGCTGCAGCGGCAGTCTGTCATCCTGCTGCCGTTCCTGAAGCTCCACCAGACGCCGGAGCATGTCCGTTTGCTCACGCAGCAGCCCCAGCGTTGCAGCCTGCCACCTCTCATCTCGAGCATCCCTCAAGACCTCACGGTCACTGGCATCTTTCCTAAATTTAGATACAGTGTCCTTCCACTCATTCAAATGAGCTCTTTGATTGTGGGTGGATTTCATTATTTCTTTGAACATGTCGTCTCGCGTCATCTTTCTACGACGCCTTATCTGAGATAGCCTTCTGGACGCAGGAGGGAGGCTTGAAACATTTGCAGCTGCTAGAGGGAGGGTTGAAAAAAAGTAGAGAAGTTTTTAAAATGATACATTTTACAGAACAATGCTTGTACTCTTTCATGGTGAACACTATTCACATTACATAGCACATGTGATTTCAGTACAAGGTCGCATTTTCCATCTTAATATTGAGTGCCTGTGGCTTTGGTGTTAGAGATCACAGACGCAGGTCCGGGCAACAGAATTCAGCTTGCAGGCAGCCATGGTAAGCCATTGTCTTTCGGCTTCTGCGCCCTCCTTTCCAACATACCAATCAAAGCCTGTTGACTGCTGAGGTTTTCCTGTTAACCTTCAGCAGCAGAAAACAAACTAACCCCCCCCGCCCCCCCTCCCGCCATGAATTCCCTGGAATGCTCAATGTACCCCTCCCCGACCGCGTGGCTGGTAACAGGGAAAATCCCTGCTGAAACCAAACTAACTCATCCGCCCCCCCCTCCCGCCATGAATTCCCTGGAATGATCGCTTTACCCTTCCCCCCACAGCTGGTATCAGGGAAGATCCCTGCTAGCCAAACGTGAAAAGCTCTGGGCCAATTTCCCCCCCCCCCGCCCCTGCGCTTGGCTAACTGCAGGGAAGGATTTCTTATCAGCCACAGGCAAACAGCCCAGTAGGAACGGCCACCTCTGTCCCCTTAATTAAGTTCCCGTATTTCAAGCAGGTTACCATGAGCGATATCACTCTCCTGAGGATTACACAGCGAGATAAAGAACGGATGTTGCTTGAATGCCAGCAAACACCGGGACCATACGCTGCCAGGCTTTGTCA
>NW_020714284.1:411-1769 GCF_002925995.2 Terrapene triunguis | reverse complement strand
GAGCAAGTGCAGAATGGTGGTAGAATGTGCATTTGGCCGTTTAAAAGGTTGCTGGCGATTATTATTGACTCACTCAGACCTCAGCCAAACCAATATCCCCATTGTTATTTCTGCTTGCTGTGTGCTCCACAATCTCTGTGAAAGTAAGGGGGAGACCTTTATGGCGGGGTGGGAGGCTGAGGCAAATCGCCTGGCTGCTGATTACGTGCAGCCAGACACCAGGGCGATTAGAAGAGCACACCAGGAAGCGCTGTGCATCAGAGAAGCTTTGAAAACCAGTTTCATGACTGGCCAGGCTACAGTGTGAAATTTCTGTTTGTTTCTCCTTCATGAAAACCCGCCCCCTTTATTGACTCATTCTCTGTAAGGAACCTACCCTCCCCCTTCCCCCAGCTTGCTTTCAAAGGAAATAAAGTCACTATCGTTTAAAAATCATGTATTCTTTATTAATTGATTATAAACATAGGGAGAGAACCGACAAGGTAATCTGGGTGAGGTTTGGGAGGAGGATAGGAGGGAAGTAAAAGGCCACTGAAAAAATTCAATATAATGACAGCCTTTTGGTTGGGCTGTCCACTGGGGTGGAGTGGGAGCGTGCACGGAGCCTCCCCCCACCCCCGCATTCTTACACGTCTGGGTGAGGAGGATATGGAACATGGTGAGGGGGGAGGGAGGTTATACAGCGGCTGCAGCGGCAGTCTGTTATCCTGCTGCCGTTCCTGAAGCTCCACCAGATGCTGGAGCATGTCCGTTTGATCACGCAGCAGCCCCAGCGTTGCAGCCTGCCACCTCTCTTCTCGAGCGTCCCTCATGACCTCACGTTCACTGGCATCTTTCCTAAATTTAGATACCGTGTCCTTCCACTCATTCAAATGAGCTCTTTCATTGTGGGTGCATTCCATTATTTCCGTGAACATCTCGTCTCGCGTCCTCTTTCTCCGCCGCCTTATCTGAGATAGCCTTCGGGACGGAGGAGGGAGGCTTGAAAAATTTGCAGCTGCTGGAGGGAGGGTTGAAAAAAAGGAGAGAAGTTTTTAAAATGATACATTTTACAGAACAATGCTTATACTCTTTCACGGTGAACAACACTATTCACATTACATAGCACATGTGATTTCAGTACAAGGTCGCATTTTCCATCTTAATATTAAGTGCCTGTGGTTTTGGTGTTAGAGATCACAGACGCAGGTCCGGGCAACAGAATTCAGCTTGCATGCGGCCATGGTAAGCCACTGTCTTTCGGCTTCTGCGCCCTCCTTTCCCACATACCAAGCAAAGCCCGTTGACTGCTGCGGTTTTCCTGTTACCCTTCAGCAGCAGAAAACAAACTAACCCCCCCCATCCAATTCTCTGGGATG
>NW_020714284.1:0-311 GCF_002925995.2 Terrapene triunguis | reverse complement strand
AGGATTTCTTTTCAGCCACAGGCAAACAGCCCAGTAGGAACGGCCACGTCTGTCCCCTTAATTAAATTCCCGTATTTCAACCAGGTTACCATGAGCGATATCACTCTCCTGAGGATTACACAGCAAGATAAAGAACGGATGTTGCTTGAATGCCAGCAAACACCGGGACCATACGCTGCCAGGCTTTGTCATGCAATGATACCAGATTACTTGCTGCAAGCATGGCGTGGTCAAGTGTCCTACCATGGAGGACGGAATAAGGCTGCACTGCCCAGAAACCTTGTGGCAAGGCTTTTGGAGTACCTCCAGGA
>NW_020714283.1:1015-5458 GCF_002925995.2 Terrapene triunguis | reverse complement strand
GCACTGCCCAGAAACCTTGTGGCAAGGCTTTTGGAGTACCTCCAGGAGAGCTTCATGGAGATGTCCCTGGAGGATTTCCGCTCCATCCCCAGACACGTTAACAGACTTTTCCAGTAGCTGTACTGGCTGCGAATGCATCCCAAGTCCTCAGGGCAAAATAATCATTAAAAAACCTTGCTTTTAAACCATGTTTTATATTTTAAAAGGTAAACTCACCTGAGGTCCCTTCCATGGGGTCATGGTCTTGGCTACTGGCTTGGGAGGCTTGGGAGGGTACTTCAGTCAGGCTGAGAAAAAGCTCCTGGCTGTTGGGGAGAACGGAGTGCTGGGTGCTCTCTGCAAGATCCTCCTCCTCCTCCTCCTCCTCCTCCTCTTCCCCATCCGCAGAATCCTCAGGTGTAGAGACTATCCCAGACCCGGTTTGCACGATCACAGGTGGGGTAGTGGTGGCGGCCCCCCCTAGAATTGCATTCAGCTCTGCGTAGAAGCGGCATGTCCGCGGCTCTGACCCGGAGCGACCGTTTGCCTCCTTTGTTTTTTGATAGGCTTGTCTGAGCTCCTTCACTTTCACGCGGCACTGATCTGAGTCCCTATTGTGGCCTCTCTCCATCATGTCCTTGGAGATTTTTTCAAAAGTTTTGGCATTTCGTCTCTTTGAACGAAGTTCTGCTAGCACTGAATCCTCACCCCATACAGCGATCAGATCCAGTACCTCCCGTGTGGTCCATGCTGGTGCTCTTTTTCGATTATCAGCCTGCATGGTTACCTGTGCTGATGAGCTGAGGTATCTGTGGTATCTGTGGTCACCTGTGCTCTCCACGCTGAGCAAACAGGAAATGCAATTCAAATTTTCCTGGGTCTTTTCCTGTCTACCTGGCCAGTGCATGCGAGTTCAGATTGCTGTCCAGAGCGGTCAGTGGTGCACTGTGGGATAGCTCCCGGAGGCCAATACCATCGATTTGTGGCCACACTAACCCTAATTCGGATTAACAAAATCGATTTTGACGTTACTCCGTTCGTCGAGGTGGAGTACAGAAATCGATTTAAAGGGCCCTTTAATTCGAATTAACTGGCTCTGTAGTGTGGACGGGTGAAGGGTTAATTCGGATTAACACAGCTAAATCCGAATTAAAGTCGTAGTGTAGACCAGGCCTAAGGTGCCACCAGACTCCTTGTTGTTTTTGTAGATACAGACTAACACGGCTACCTCCTGATACTTGACACCATGCAAGGCACTAAATTTAGCCGTATGGAGTGGAAATCCATCAACCTCAACAAAAAACTTGCACAGATACAGACAGACATCATCTTCCTCTCCAAATGCAAACAGATGGACATCATACCAAATGGACTGAAGGTAAAAAATCCATTGCAATCAACATACTACACTGACTATGGTGAGAGACTGTGCCACACACTCTCAAAGAAACTGAGGAACCACCTGATCAGCATCCTGTACAGCAGACAGGAGAAGATCAAGATTGAGCTCTCAGAACTGGAGACTCTCATACAATACCAACCTTCCACACAAACTTCCACGTGGCTGGACTTTACAAAAATGAGACAAGCCATTTACAATGCACACTTCACTTCTCTACAGAGGAAAAAGGACAGTAAGCTATCTAAACTCCTACCTGCCACAGGGGGCTACAACAGTGGTACCCTCAATTCATCTAACAACATTGTCAATCTTTCCAACCACACACTTAGCCCAGCAGAAGAGTCTGTCCTATCTCGGGGACTCTCTTTCTGTCCCACCATCCCCATGAACACGATACAGTTCTGCGGTGATCTGGAGGCCTACTTTCGTCGTCTCCGACTCAAGGAATATTTTCAACGCACCACTGAACAGTGCACTGACCCACAGGAACCCTCCTACCAACACTACAAGAAGAAGAACTCTGCGTGGACTCCTCCTGACGGTAGAAATGACAGACTGGACCTCTACATAGAGTGCTTCCGCAGACGTGCACAGGCTGAAATTGTGGACAAACAACATCACTTGTCCCATAACCTCAGCCGTACAGAACGCAATGCCATCCACAGCCTCAGAAACAACTCTGATATTATCATCAAAGGGGCTGACAAAGGTGGTGCTGTAGTCATAATGAACAGGTCGGATTATGAACAGGAGGCTGCCAGGCAACTCTCCAAGACCACATTCTACAGGCCACTATCCTCTGATCCCACTGAGGAATACCAAAAGAAACTACACCATCTGCTCAAGAAATTCCCAGCTACAGTACGGGAACAAATCTACATGGACACACCCCCAGAACCCCGACCGGGGGTATTCTATCTGCTACCTAAGATCCATAAACCCGGAAACCCTGGACGCCCCATCATCTCAGGCATTGGCACTCTTACAGCGGGATTATCTGGCTATTTGGACTCTCTCCTCAGACCCTACGCTACCAGCACTCCCAGCTATCTTCGAGACACCACCGACTTCCTGAGGAAACTACAATGCATTGGTGATCTTCCTGAAAACACCATCCTGGCCACCATGGATGTGGAAGCACTTTACACCAATATTCCACATGAGGATGGACTACAAGCTGTCAGGAACAGTATCCCTGATGAGGCCACAGCAAGCCTGGTGGCTGAGCTTTGTGACTTTGTCCTCACCCACAACCACTTCAGATTTGGGGACAACTTATACCTTCAAGTCAGTGGCACTGCTATGGGTACCCGCATGGCCCCACAGTATGCCAACATTTTTATGGCTGACTTAGAACAACGGTTCCTCAGCTCTCGTCCCCTAGTACCCCTCCTCTACTTGCGCTACATTGATGACATCTTCATCATATGGACCCACGGAAAGGAGGCCCTTGAAGAATTCCACCTGGACTTCAACAATTTCCACCCCACCATCAACCTCAGCCTGGACCAGTCCACACAAGAGATCCACTTCCTGGACACTACAGTGCAAATAAGTGATGGCCACATAAACACCACCCTATACCGGAAACCTACTGACCGCTATACGTACCTACATGCCTCCAGCTTCCATCCAAGACACATCACACGATCCATTGTCTACAGCCAAGCCCTAAGATACAACCGAATTTGCTCCAACCCCTCAGACAGAGACAAACACCTACAAGATCTTTATCAAGCATTCGTAAAACTACAATACCCACCTGGGGAAGTGAGGAAACAGATTGACAGAGCAAGACGGGTACCCAGAAATCACCTACTACAGGACAGGCCCAACAAGGACAATAACAGAACACCACTGGCCATCACATACAGCCCCCAGCTAAAACCTCTCCAGCGCATTATCCACGATCTACAACCTATCCTGGAAAATGATCCCTCACTCTCACAGACCTTGGGAGGCAAGCCAGTCCTTGCTTACAGACAACCCCCCAACCTGAAGCAAATACTCACCAGCAACTACACACCACACCACAGAAACACCAACCCAGGAACCAATCCCTGTAGCAAACCTCGTTGCCTACTCTGTCCCCATATCTACTCTGGCGACACCATCAGAGGACCCAACCACATCAGCCACACCATCAAGGGCTCATTCACCTGCACATCCACTAATGTTATATATGCCATCATGTGCCAGCAATGCCCCTCTGCCATGTACATTGGCCAAACCGGACAGTCCCTCCGCAAAAGAATAAATGGACACAAATCGGACATCAGGAATGGTAACATACATAAGCCAGTAAGTGAACACTTCAATCTCCCTGGTCATTCTATTACAGATTTAAAAGTCACTATCATTGAACAAAAAAACTTCAGAAACAGACTGCAAAGAGAAACAGCAGAACTACAATTCATTTGCAAATTCAACACCATTAATCTGGGCTTGAATAGGGACTGGGAGTGGCTGGCTCATTACAAAAGCAGCTTTTCCTCTCCTGGAATTGACACCTCCTCATCTGTTATTGGGAGTGGACTACATCCACCCTGATTGAATTGGCCCTGTCAACACTGGTTCTCCACTTGCGAAGTAACTCCCTGCTCTCCATGTGTCAGTATATAATGCCTGCATCTGTAACTTTCACTCTATGCATCCGAAGAAGTGAGGTTTTTACTCACGAAAGCTTATGCCCAAATAAATCTGTTAGTCTTTAAGGGTACGTCTACACTACGCGATTAATCCGAATTTAGATAATTCGAATTTGGTAAACAGGTTGTATTAATTCGATTGTATGCGGCCACACTAAGCACATTAATTCGGTGGTGTGCGTCCATGTACTGGGGCTAGCGTCGATTTCTGGAGCGTTGCACTGTGGGTAGCTATCCCATAGCTATCCCATAGTTCCCGCAGTCTCCCCTGCCCATTGGAATTCTGGGTTGAGATCCCAGTGCCTGATGGGACCAAAACATTGTCGCAGGTGGTTCTGGGTACAGCCTCACCCCTCCCTCCCTCCCCCCGTCCCTGCATGAAAGCAACGGACGGCAGACAACCATTTCGCGCCT
>NW_020714283.1:0-915 GCF_002925995.2 Terrapene triunguis | reverse complement strand
ATGAAAGCAACGGACGGCAGACAACCATGTCGCGCCTTTTTTCCTGGCTGAACGCAGCAGACTCCATACCACGGCAAGCATGGAGCCCGCTCAGCTCAAGACAGCAGTCATGAACATTGTAAATACCTCGCGCCTTATCGTACAGTTTATGCTGAACAAGAACCTTGAAAACCAGGCGGAGAGGAGCAGGCTACAACAGCGCGGCGACGAGAGTGATGAGGATATGGACATGGAATTCTATCGAACCGCGGGACCCGGTGCTTTGGAGATCATGCTGTTAATGGGGCAGGTTATAGGCATGGAACGCCGATTCTGGGCACGGGAAACAAGCACAGACTGGTGGGACCGCATAGTGTTGCAGGTGTGGGACGATTCCCAGTGGCTGCGGAACTTTCGCATGCGTAAGGGCACTTTCATGGAACTTTGTGACTTGCTTTCCCCTGCCCTGAAGCGCCAGAATACCAGGATGAGAGCAGCCCTCACAGTTGAGAAGCGAGTGGCAATAGCCCTGTGGAAGCTTGCAACGCCAGACAGCTACCGGTCAGTGGGGAATCAATTTGGAGTGGGCAAATCTACTGTGGGGGCTGCTGTGATACAAGTAGCCAAAGCAATCACTGAGGTGCTGCTACACAAGCTAGTGACTCTGGGGGATGTGCAGGTCATAGTGGATGGCTTTGCTGCAATGGGATTCCCTAACTGTGGTGGGGCGATAGATGGAACCCACATCCCTATCTTGGCACCGGAGCACCAGGGTACCCAGTACGTAAACCGCAAGGGGTACTTTTCAATGGTGCTGCAAGCACTGGTGGATCACAAGGGACGTTTCACCGACATCAACGTGGGGTGGCCGGGAAGGGTTCATGATGCACGCGTCTTCAGGAACACTAATCTGTTTAAACGGCTGCAGCAAGGGAC
>NW_020714282.1:0-21984 GCF_002925995.2 Terrapene triunguis | reverse complement strand
CTTGAATGCCAGCAAACACCGGGACCATACGCTGCCAGGCTTTGTCATGCAATGATACCAGATTACTTGCTGCAAGCATGGCGTGGTCAAGTGTCCTACCATGGAGGACGGAATAAGGCTGCACTGCCCAGAAACCTTGTGGCAAGGCTTTTGGAGTACCTCCAGGAGAGCTTCATGGAGATGTTCCTGGAGGATTTCCACTCCATCCCCAGACAAGTTAACAGACTTTTCCAGTAGCTGTACTGGCCGCGAATGCATCCCAAGTCCTCAGGGCAAAGTAATCATTAAAAAACGCTTGCTTTTAAAACAAGTTTTATATTTTAAAAGGTAAACTCACCTGAGGTCCCTTCCATGGGGTCATGGTCTTGGATACTGACTTGGGAGGGTTGGGAGGGTACTTCAGTCAGGCTGAGAAAAAGATCCTGGCTGTTGGGGAGAACGGCGTGCTGGGTGCTCTCCGCAAGCTCGTCCTCCTCTTCCTCCTCCTCCTCCTCTTCCCCGTCCGCAGAATCCTCAGGTGTAGCTGATGAGATTATCCCCGCCTCGGAATCCATGGTCAGAGGTGGGGTAGTGGTGGCGGCCCCCCCTAGAACTGCATGCAGCTCGGCGTAGAAGCGGCATGTCCGCGACTCTGACCCGGAGCGACCGTTTGCCTCCTTTGTTTTTTGATAGGCTTGTCTGAGCTCCTTCACTTTCACGCGGCACTGATCTGAGTCCCTATTGTGGCCTCTCTCCATCATGCCCTTGGAGATTTTTTTCAAAAGTTTTGGCATTTCGTCTTTTCAAACGAAGTTCTGCTAGCACTGAATCCTCTCCCCATATAGCGATCAGATCCAGTACCTCCCGTACGGTCCATGCTGGTGCTCTTTTTGGATTATCGGCCTGCATCGTTACCTGTGCTGATGAGCTGAGCTATCTGTGGTCACCTGTGCTCTCCACGCTGGGCAAACAGGAAATGAAATTCAAATGTTCGCGGGGCTTTTCCTGTCTACCTGGCCAGTGCATCCGAGTTCAGATTGCTGTCCAGAGCGGTCACAATGGTGCACTGTGGGACAGCTCCCGGAGGCCAATACCATCGAATTGCAGCCACACTAACCCTAATTCGAAATGACAATATCGATTTTGGCTCTACTCCGCTCGTCGGGGTGGAGTACAGAAATCGATTTTAAGAGCCCTTTATTCGAAATAAATGGCTTCGTTGTGTGGACGGGTGCAGGGTTAATTCGATTTAACGCTGCTAAATCCGAATTAAAGTCATAGTGTAGACCAGGCCTGTATCCGCAAAAAGAACAGGAGTATTGTGGCACCTTAGAGACTAACAAATTTATTTGAGCATAAACTTTCGTGGGCTACAGCCCACTTCATCGGATGCTGTAGCCCACGAAAGCTTATGCTCATATAAATTTGTTAGTTTCTAAGGTGCCACAAGTACTGCTGTTATTTTTTCTTAAATGGATGTCACTTAATACTGTAACATACCAGTGGAGGCTCAAATAATTTAAGCAACGATTTAAACCACTGTAGGTACATCTACACTAAGAGTTTGCATCAGTTTAGCTAGATTGATTTAGTTAAATTGATACTACTATTTCTAATGTAGACAAGCCTTGAGATATCCCATTTTGGTGCACCTTAATATTACATAACAACAAAAGCCAGATTGGTAACAGCATATCTGTTGCTTGGAATATGAGTTTCAAATGCTTGTCGCAAACACAAAATAGACAGGATATCCATTCACTAATTAATTAACAGACAACCTCAAAACCACATTCATATTTATGAGAGAAACTAGTGGTTTGGTGAAGCAAAGTGCTTTCAAAGTTTTCAGTTCCCCAGCAGCATCTTTTAAATTGTAATAATTGCTGTTTAACTTCTGTAACAGTGATAAGCCTTTTTTTAAAGTTAAAAAAAACTGTTTTTACCAACAAGTTCTGGCAAGTTCTTCAGTGCCCAATTAACCTGATCAAGGTACCTTGAAAGAGGATTCCCAGACTGCTTGGCTGAATTAACACAACCTGTCTAATTAGATGGCATCATTTATATTTTACCTTCTTTTTTCAAATATTTGCAATGTAAATGCCCTAAAATGCTCTTTCTACATCATCATAAATATTCAATTAATTGTTCAACACCTATTGTTAATTTATACTTAATAAAATTATTCTTAGATGCTGAGGCATTATCCGCATCCCTGTGGAAAACAAGAAACTAAAAAGCATAACTTTCTTCAAAAAGGTGTGAAAGAAAAGGCTCTGAGGAATTTAAAATGAGTTCATTAATTCTACTGGCTGCAATGTTGCAAAATGCAATTTATGAGTTCTTTTAGCAAATTAGATTGTATTTTTGATGTGTAAATATGACGATGCATACAAAAAATCTTTCCAAGAGTAATTAACTAACCTGGGACTTTGTGCTTTCTTACAAAACTTAATGTTCCAAGCTATGAGATAGCTAAAAGGCAAAGCTGGGAGAATTGAGTAAAAAAATTGCCACATCAAAATTTTTTTGAAAGGATCTCTGCTCTTGTGGACCTTGCTGAAACTATAGTTCAAGGAATGGAATGTTCACAAAAGGTGACTGACAAGACATATTGATATGTCTAGTTGTGTAAAGAACAGGTACAGCATAAGTGACAGCAGAGCAAGCTTCTCTATGTCATCTCACGAATGGGGATGAAAGTGAGCTGACTTTGGCTCAATCCAGGTAAGACTAAGATTATGATGGTAGTTTTGAGGAAGTAATCAGAGGAACTCGATCAACTCATCTGAAGGTGTTTGTCCACGATTTGTTACTCTGCTTTGCAGTATAGGAAACCAATCCAGCAAGGTCATCTGCATGGGCAGCTCCATTGACTTCAATGTTCAGGGGGTGGGGCTCATCCACCTCTCCAAGGTTGATCTTGCTACCATGTGGCATGCCGGTAATTGTTGTTCTTCAGGGTACATTGCAAATCCTACCCATTTGTTCAGGCTCTTTGGGGACAGTTGGTGGACAACTTTTTTTTGGGGTGGTAGGTTTTGGGAGCATATGTTGGAATATTTTTTCCCAAGTATTGATTTATTCAAGGAGCACTTCGTGGGGACTGTGTTATCTTCTGGAGTTACTTTTGTGACATGAATTGACTGATTTTCTTTTAATTAACATGGAGCCTAGTGTTTGGGATAGGTTCTTTTATTTTTATATAAATCAAAATAAACACATGAAATATTTAGCAAATGCTTTCAAAAATCCACCTTCTAAATTACGTTAGCTAAGGTAAATGATGTTAAAATGATGAGGTAATCTGTGGCTTTAATCCTCTGTTTCAGTCTCTGACACTACAAGAGAAATAACCTTGGCATTCCCTCTTCAAATGGAATATCTTACTCTCAGTGCATTATGTGACAATATAAGGGAGACAAGGTGGGTGAGGCAATATATTTTATTGGACCAGCTATGTCGCTGAAAAGGACAAGCTTTCGAGTTTACAGAGAGCTCTTCTTCATGGCTGGGAAAGGTACTCAGGAGTGTCACAGCTAAATACAAAGTGGAACAGATTGTTTAGCATAAGGCATTAACATGTTGTAAGAGACCATTCAAGGCAAAGTGGACTGTTAATATCTTGGCAGTCATAGGACAAAGGAGGGCTAGTGGGTTATAGATTGTTTTAATGACCCGTAAATCTGTTGACTTTATTAAGTCCATGATTTTTTTTGTCTCACAAAGTTATGAATTTAAACTCCCAAGCTTGTCTTTTGAAGGTGATGTGCAAGTTTCCCTTGAGGATGAGGACTAAGAAGTCAGATACAGAGTGATTGTTTTGTGAGACGTATTCACCCATGGATCATATGGTGTTTTTGTCTTTTATCATTTTTCTATGTGACTTCATTTGAGAGCATAGCGAATGTCTTGTTTCTCACTCATACAGTTGTTATTGGGGGCGTTTATTGCAATGGATGAGATACATCACATGTTGTGATAGTTATGTGTAGAACTCATGGATCTTGAATGGTACGTTTTCAAAAGTCCCATTTTCAAGAATGACTTAGATTCCAGTGGCCAATTTTTAAAGGGGTTTAAATGCCTAAAGATGCAGATAGGTGCTTTAAACTCATTTCAAAAGTCCTTTGATTTGGCAAGGGGGTTATTCTATTATTTCACACAGTATAATTTCATCTAAACATTTTTAAAATTTCCTTGTTTCCAAATTTTCATAGTAATTAAAAAACTGAATAATCTATTTTTGAATCAATCCATTTTAATACTGTATTAAAGTAACTGGTAAGTTTTTCTGACACAACTATTAAAAAATAAGTTTCTTTTGTCTTTTCTTTTTATCAGAAAACTCAGAGTGGTCTTATTATGCTTACTTAACATGTAAGTTTTAGCCTGATTTTCATACTGCTAATGGACTCTTAAAAAGTCTTAAACAAGTGTATTTCAAAGAACAAGAAATGAGAAATGGTAAAGGAGTGGGGGGGGGGGGGAAGGAAAGAGAGGAAAGAACCAGCAAGCTTTTCTTTTTGAGGGAATGGGATAGATGAAAAGTAAAGAGACTCATCTATTCCTTTCAACTCTAAATGCAGATATATACTACAAGATATAAAAAGAAAAGCCTCAGATAATAAAAGAAAGTGATTCCAGAGATAAAAATTAGCCAAATGAGAAATCTTGCTCTTGGGGATCATTAAAGCAAATGTTTCGTACTGGGACTATATAATTGAGAAGGAAGTGGCATCTTCCTAAAACAATATAAAGTAAAGCACTGAATCTGCTACCATGTTAAAGGAACACACACACACACACACACTTTTATGAGGATTAAAAGTTCATGAAAGCAAGAGCTGGGGGGTAAACCCACCCAGTTAGTAAGATTTTCTTTCTTTTTCTTCTCTGAAAGAAAAATTCTTCAGGCTTTGGAGCCTTTAGCAAACAGAAGAAAATTCAATAAAGAAATGTTAAAGTGAGAAATAATGAGGGTAATAGAACATAATCAAATACTCGGTACTAAAACTCAAATTACCGTTACGGTATGTAGAAAAAATTATACTTAGATGTGTTCTATATATTGTCCGAGGCTTACAATGACTCTGTCTTGAAAATAAAAATTTAAATAACTGAAATCATTAAGAACCAATATGCACTTAGTTGAAGCTGTTCTGTCATTATTTGTTTTAGGCTAATAAAATTTCCTTTTTCTCTCTGATAGGAAACAAATTGTCACCTAAAAATATTAAGCATTTGGTACTATGTTCCGTAATACCAGATTCCTTCTCACTTCCAAGCTATGCATAGGGTTGCCAGGCATCCGGTTTTCAAAGGGACCCTGGCGACTCCGGTCAGCATCGGTCAATAAAAGTCTGGTCGGCGGTGCAGCAGGGCTAAGGCAGGCTCCCTGCTTGCCCTGGCTCTGTGTGGCTCCCCGGAAACGGCCGGCATGTCCAGCCCTAGGCACAGGGTTGATCAGAGAGGCTCCGTACGCTGCCCCCGCCCCCAGCATAATCTCCGCAGCTCCCATTGGTTGGAAACTGTGGCCAATGGGAGCTGCACGGGTGTTGCCTGCAGGTGCATGCACTGCGCAGAGACGCCTGGCCACGCCTCCACCTAGGGCCCAGACATGGTGGCCGCTTCTGGGAGCAGCGCAGAGCCAGGACAGGCAGGGAGCCTGCCCTAGCCCTGCTGTGCCGCTGACTGGGAGCCCCCTGAGATAAGCGCCACCTGGCCGGAGCCCGCACTCTGAACCCCGTGCCCCAGGTTGGAACCCCCTCCTGCACCCTAACTCCTTCTAGACCCCAAACCCCCTGCTGCAGGTCAGAACCCCCTCCCGCACTTCAAACCCCTCAGCCCCAGCCCAGAGCACCCTCCTGCACTCCAAATTCCTCATCCCCAGCCCCACCCCAGAGCCCATACCCCCAGCTGGAGCCGTCACACCCTCCCGCACTCCAACCCCCTGCCCCAGTCCAGAGCCCCCTCCCACACCCTGAACCCCTCATTTCTGGCCCCACCCCAGAGCCTGCATCCCCAGCCAGAGCCCTCACCTCCTCCTGCACCTCAACCCCCTGCCCCAGCCCAATGAAAATGAGTGAGGGTGGGGGAGAGCGAGTGATGAAGGGAGGGGGGCTGGAGCGAATGGGGGTGGGGCCTCGGGGAAAGAGCGGGGCAGGGGGCGGGGCAAGGTGTTTGGTTTTGTGTAATTAAAAAGGCAACCCTTGCTATGCAGATTCTTCTAACCCCATGTAAATGTATTTGTGAGGGTCAGGGTTCATTTATAGCATGAAAGTTGGGCAGATTGATCTGTCTGCTACCTATCTTTGGTGAATCAGGCTCTCAGTGTGTGATTTCTCTGTAAATTAAGCGGATATGGTTTTCTTTCTAATTGGGGTCGTCCTCTCTGTAGTGTCGTCTTCTGCGTGTCTGCACAGTATCCTGCCTTTGGAAGAACTTTTTCTTCCTGTATTCTCCTTTATTTTTTTGCCTCATCAACTAGCCATCCCTTTGAAAATTTTATACAGGTCTTATCCATAGTTTATACTTCTTTATTTCTTTCACCCTCTGTTTTTATTTAGTATCTAAGGGCTTGATCTCATTAAAGTCATAGGAAAAGTCCACTGGATTTCAACAGCAGCATCATTGGACCCTTAAATAGGGAAAGTGGAAAGGAAATATGCTTGTATGGAAAATGCTACACAAAATAAGGTTTTCTTGCATTACTATAATACATAATTCCCCCAGTGGGCAAATAGTTACATATGTAACCTTCACTTATGCTAATGAGTAAAACACATATGTTGTACCACATTTAAAGCAAAGAACTAAATTTCTTTGTCAAAACTGAGATTAAAAATATCACCTGGCGTTCCAGGATTTGTCCTCCTCTTTTCTCACTTTCTTCCAATAAACTGTGTGTTTTCTTTAGCATTTGTCAAAGTTATTTTTTACTTGACTTTCTGCCTATCTATTCTAAACTGAGCTATTCTTAAAGCACACAGGACAGCTCTTTTGTGCTCACAAACCTGAAACACACAGTCTTCAGGTTATAACATATATTCCAGAAATGACATTTCAGAGAGAGGTTTCTTGAAAGCTACATTTTCAAAAGTTATATTATCTACATATGGACCCTCTCCTCATCAGAAGTACAACTCAGCTAAACTGCACAGGCTTTGGGAAGCTGCTCAGAATGAGATTATGGTGCCGTTATCTAATTCCTGTCATTCCCTTAGGGTTTCTACAGCTCCTTTTGCTGCAGTGTAAATATTCTGATGTTCAGAAATGGAATTTTGAATTGCTCTTCATTTTGAACTCAGCAGATGATATTCCAATAGTGTGTGAGCAACTTCAAGCAAGTTTAGAGGGTTTATTGGCTGGAGTGTGAATCACTTGGTATGAATTTCTGGTGTAGATCATACTTCCTTTACTGTATTTGGCCTTTCCAGAGAATTCAAACTGCTTTGGGTGACTATGGGCAGAGAGATCCCCAGCTAACATCTAGCATGTCAACAGCTCAGCACTCAGATTGATTTTTAGCTTAATGGCCACAATTCTGAATGAAATCGTACTAGGAAAGTGTGACCCTGTCTGGATTCGAAACTACTGTAACTGGAAATCATTATATGTTTCTCAACGTAGAATGTTGTAAGAACACTTCTAGTCCTATGGAGTGCACCTCACCAAATTAGTTGCTCCATCTCATAGCCCTTTGTAAACATCTCCTCTACTACATGTTCAGTAATGGATACAGTATGTACCTTAAATACTTTTTAAAGTGTTTAACCGCACCCTCCCCCCACACACAAATAAATTGAGTCTTACCAACACACATATTGGACAGAATATATTGTAAAGAGCAACTTTGCATTGATAAAACTTCTTCTTGTCCTTCTCTTGTCTTTTATTATATTGTAATGAATCCATAACCATGCAGAACTTCATGGGTGTCATTATGTTGAACAACATGGCCACTGCCTTCATGATGACAGCAGATGTAGAGCCCAGAATTTCCTGCTCCCACAACACAGGCTGCTATTATTATCCAAGTTGGCTTCTTTTTATTCCTTTCCAGGAATAGGTCCATTTGTTCAACAGACTACATAGTCTGCCTGCATTTTTTTTTCTGGATAGAACATGTTAGAGATGATGTATTAAAACTTCTAGAATTAAATATTTCTCAGGATGAAGATTGGCTGGATACGGCCCTAATTTGGGTTGTATTAAATCTTCCTGCATTAGCTATTTCCCAGAGTGAAACATGTCTGTGTTGAGGGATAGCAGTTGTGAAATTGAAAAGGCTGCCATACAGTAAAAGACGGGGGTCTTATCTCCTTCGCATTAAAAACACTGAGGGTGAAATCCTGGCTCTACTGAAGTTCAATGGAAAACTTCCATTGACTTCAATAGGTCCAGGATTTCACCCTGGAAGTTTTGCCATTGTCTTCAGTGGTTGCAAGATAAGGACCCTAATGCTGATCTTCAAAAACATTACCTTTGTTGTTCCTTTAACTGGAGAAAGCAAAGGATCTGCATTAGGAAAGCTGCTATTCACAGGAGTAATCCTTACTCACTTGGCTACTCCCAGTGACTTCAGTGAGATTAGACATGAGAGAAAGGGCTGCTCATGCGGGGTAGAGATTAGCACAGTATGTCCTAACTTGCTGTAATGCACCCTCACCTTTGACTTGGGTTGGATAATTTATGGAGCAATTAATTTGCCCATAGCAAAATAGCACACAAAAACAATGTTAAATATCAGTAAGATCAAACATTCTACATGTAGCATAGCTGCACAGGCTCCTTTTACAGGCTCTTCTGTGTCTCATCATCACTAGCGCACACACCATGTGAAGTGGCAAATGCTAGTAACTAATGGGTATTTTTTTTTATTGAATAGCAGAATAAATAGGCACATAAAGCTTCCTGCAAAGGTTACTGCTGCCTTTCAGCTATTGCAACTCACTGGGGTACCCTTTCAAAGAGAAATGTAGGGTCCAGAAGTAAGCACACAACCTTTCGTTGTTAGTAGGATTTCTGTATTTTTTCTAAGTGCTGCTTGTTTAATTTGCCTCATTGTGGAAATCCATTTCTTTCTTTTTTCTTCCTTTTTTCACTAAATAAATATATTTTGTTTGCAGAATACTTCTTTTTTTAAACTGATTTCAAAATCATTTGGTGTTCTTCACCCTAGTATATAAACATGATAGTTGACAGTGTACCACATGTGCAGAATGATAAAGGATCGATGTTTAATTCCAGCAGATTATTTTACCTTGCTACAGTGAGGGAAAACTAAATCTTGTACTTTGATTAAATATCAAAAATGTATATGATCCTCAATTTGCAAAGGAACAAATGCTGCAAAACCCATATTTTTTTCTTTTGATGCCACTCAAAGACTTAAAGGAGGGCATGTTATTAGCAGAAATATATTATTGGACAATTTAAAAAATAAATTTGCTTAGAAAATTCAATACCCCAAAGCATCATTCGTGTCTCTTGAAATGAGCATGACTTTTGCTAAGAAAGCTACTCCCTGTGATCTGCAGTCATCTCTCACATATTGTGTCTAGAGAAACACCTGAAGGGAACGATACAGTAACTGTGATGAGAGACTGGGTTTTAATGGAAAAACAATTATAAAAATCATTGTTGAAAAGTTTTCCAAAGCTCTGTGAAAGCCATCTAGCTCTGGATACATTGAGACACAGGCATTTCCCACTGCCTCTATTTAAAGTGCATGACAGCTAGAACTTCACTCTGAGAGAGCTCTGATCTTTATTGTGACCAGCATGTAATTCAATTAAACGTTTGGGCTTAAAGGATCTGACTCTGTGCCTTCTTTTATGCAAGTGTATTATTTATTCCTTGTTTTTTTTTTCTTTTTGCCATTTCCTTCCAGGATAGTTATTTGAATGGTTGTTTTATTGAAACTCCTTGTAGCACAAAATCCTCTGAATTATTTTTAACAGGTTTTGTTTTGGTTTAAGCTGATAATAGAGCACAATCTGGCACTTGAGTTCTTTATTTCTTAGGTTTCAAAATATATTCAAAATAACAAATCCATTCATAGTTGGTGTCGCTTTAGCACATAGGACAAAATTAAAGACAAAATGTATTTTCCAAAAATTGGCTCAACATCAGGGTTCGGAACCCTTTATGCAAGCCATGATGCATACGCTTAATGAAAAGAGGGTCCCTGCCAGAACAAGCTTCCAGTCTAAGGCCTCAGTTCTGCAATTCACTGTGCATGGGAAGGCTCACAATAGTGGGGTTCTGCCCAGGAACAATGAATTACAGGATCAGGGGCCATGTGTGATTGCTGTGGATCAGCAGAAGCTTCTTTTTTTCCTCTTTATCACCCCATTTTAAAACAAATGGTTTGCTTCTCTGTGAAGCTGAAATGCGCTTGTCTGAGGGACTGTATATCTATAAGTCCGCCGCTGTTTTTGAAACACTGAAAATGTTCTCCCATTTTAAAGTCTGTCTGATAGGGACAATGCTCACAGAGGCCTTTTAAAGTGGGAAAATAATCTTTTGAAAACAAGCGTTTGCCCAGAGCAAATACAAATGGTAGCTCTGAACCGTGTTCCGGGGCTTTTAAGTGGCAGCGCTTCAGGACCCAAATTCAGCCAGATATTTAAACACATGAGAGTGCTCCCATTGGCTTCATTGTTAGACAAATGCTTAAGTACCTTGATGAACTGGGCCCCTGAGCTGCTTGCCCTGCAGGGTAAATTCCATCAAAAACATCGAATTTTTGTTCTCATCTAACAGGACAAGTGGAATTTTGAAGGATTTAGGGCTGTATATCAGCCCAGAGAATAAATTCCATTCTTAATGCAGTCAGTCAAAGGATACATAAGCAGAAATAGCAAAGTGGCTTAAGCTGAAGGGTGATGATCATGTTGGATATGCTGTATATATGGCATGCTTAATTGTGAGATAGTGATACCTTGACGACAAGGGCACGAACAGGGTAAAGACATTACATGTTGCCTTTTCCATGCATAAACAAATAGTACATGTTTGAATTTTTTCTCCTACTAGAAACTGTCAGTGTTTGTTTAGTTTATGTTCCAAGCCAAATGAGGAGAGATGTGCAATTTTGGATTCAAATTGGATATCAGTTCATCATTTGATGTAATTTTCTTTAGACTAACAGAAATATTATCAAAACCCACTGTAAAAAGCTCTTTTAATGAGGGCAGTTGCTGCTTCATTTTCAAGGTTGTGGGTAGAGTTTAGTAATATCCCTAGAGATGGGACACTAAAGGAAGTGGCTGAAACCTGTATGAAGAAGTGTGATGGGAAAATTTAGGGTCTTTTGAGACACCATACAACTGTAGCCATCCAACAACTGTCAGCATTAAAGAATCATGGAATCTGATAGAGCTGGGGGAAAATATTGTGGATATTCTTGTGAATAAAATGCATCAATTTATTTCACTGGTATTCATAGATCTCATTTTCCCCACCATATTTGCAAAATATATGGATGATAGTTTTTATTCACAAGAATAGTTGTGGAAAGCAAGTGTGCTATGAATACTTGTACAGATAACTATTTCACAAGAATATTGGTAACCCACTTGCTTTTAGTTGCATTTTATTTTCCAAGACTGGTGAAAAGCAAAGCAGGAATAGGAAGAAGGAAGTGTGTTGGGATCATCTGTGTTGCTGTACCTGAGCAGATCATGAAGCTCAATTACAAATGCCCAGTAAAATCCATTAGAAGGGGGGTTGGTAGATTAGTGAGCAGATTCAGAAGCTGCTTGACACCAGTATAGAAGTGTCCATGTAGGACAACCAATTCTTCATGAAAACAATGGGAGCTTCTGGGTGCTGAGCCCTTCTGAAAATCTGGCCACTTCATTTAGATGCCTAAATGAGAGGTGAGCTCTCTGGAAAATCTGCTCCCAAATGTGTGTGCCACGCACTTGAAAATCTGACCTTTAGAAATCATCTTAGAAAGAGATCAGAGGGGAAATAATGTGTCTGTGTAGCTGTATAGAATTACACACAAAAGTATGTTGAAAGAACATCACGGTTGTGTAAAGTTCAGTTCTCAGAAGTTATGGAATGCCCAAATTAAGGTTCCTTATGGAACCTTAACTTGGCCTGCTTCTCCGTATGCATTATTATGTAGTCTTTAAATGCATGGTCACACATCATATTTTCCACATTCAGTTGACCAACCAATCACTCCCCATTCCAACCTCCTGCATCCCCACTGGGCTCCCAGTTCCAGCCTCCTTGCCTAGCCAGTTCCAGTCTTCTCCTTCCAACCTCACTCTGGTTCCTTGTCCAATCTCAGTCCCACTCCTTCATTTGTGTCAGGGTGCTTTCTTCTCTTTGCTCCCTAGGCACAAGCAAATTTCTTTCCTGACAATTAAAGTTTCACAAATCACAAGCAACTGAAAACAGGATCTTATAGAACATGTCAGGCAACCTCAACTATAAATGGTTCTTCCAACTTTACGTATAATAAAGGACTATACACTATATGAATATACATAACATATGTTGAGTACTTTACACTGTGATGCAAAAATTTAAAATCATGCCTCAAAGAATGTGTTCTCCAGTCCGGAAGGGCAGTAGATCTCTCAGAGTTAACACTGATTTTTTTTAATGGAAATTTGCCCCAGACATTTTATTTTTTCCTTTGAAGTCTTTTTGCTGGACTGTACCAATTTGTGACCTAAAACCCAGGCTTGCTATTTCTTACATCCCAGATTTAACCCAATATTAATTAAAGGATCACAATACACTATTTTCCTAACTTTTTTCTTCTTCAGAACTTTATGCTATTTTTAGAATGGCTGTTTCTGATTACGACTAAATCTCATTGACTTGCTTTATTTTCAGACATTTAGAACAAAGGTTTTTAATATTTTTCGCTTGTCGACCTCAGCTTGACTTTCAAGAAAAACTGTTGGCTATTTCTACATATTAAAAACGATAGTACAAAGAATAGGTTTATTAAGGTAAGAGTACAGCTGGGTGAATATTTACTTGCAAACTTTGTTTTTTTCAAATTCTGAATTGCTTTTCCTTTTGGCCATTATTTGTAGCCCATTTCATTCACTTTTCTGCAAAGGTTGAATACAATTATTCATGCTTGGAAAAGTACCTTGCGATATACAATACAGGCTTTGTTTGTTTGGGAGTTAGAAGAGGCAGGGAGAAGGGTGGCAACAATAATATTAGTAAAGTGTTTTTGCTAACAAAATAAGGGTCTTAGATTTCAATGGGACTCCTCACATAAGTGGGACTCCTCTATCTGTTCACTGATAGAAGCAAGAGGTGTGAAGTCTGTCCCTAAATGATAAGCAGAAGTGAGGAAGACAAAGGCATTATAAGAGGGATTTTTAAGCAGTTGAAGTGGAAGGATGTGTTAGGTGACTGATGACATCATGACATGAAATGGAGACTAGTGGGTTCAGTCCATGCACTTGGCATATTTGCAGTATACACAATAACTCCCCTGGCCAGCAAATATTCTTAGACCTAGTTCAAAAATAGGAAACCAGAACAAAAAAAAAGTGGAGGGAGGGGGCAAAAGTTTAGCTTTTTTTGTGATTAGTTCATCCTGTGTTTTCATCAGCTCTAATGGGTATTTATCTGTAGTGTGAAACCGCCCATTCAGGGTCAGAGCCCCATTGTGTTAGGTACTGTGGATTAGAGCTGATGTGTAGTGCCTTGTCCTCCTGGCTAGACATGCCGCCTCTCCCACTTCACAGGCATTCACACACCTAACAAGGACACAGTTTGATGTGTGCATTTTTTGGTTTGATCCTAAATAGTGCTCAAGAGAGATACTAGACCCAGTAACCCATAATGCAGTAATTTAGTTTTAATGACTCTAGCTGTATATTTGTTTTTGGCTGCTTTCTTTTTCTAACAGTGGTAGTATTTATGATGGTCATCATAATGAAGCATAGTAGTTAACAGCCCATTAAGATGAATGAGGGGAATGTAACTTCTCTGCTGGTGTTGTAAGGTCAGATTCATGAAAGGTATAAACAAATAGATGATTTTTGTTTGTAGATGTTTTTTAACGAATAAATGGCATGTGTATATTTTGGATATCCGTAAGCCTGCTCAAATGAGTTGGTGATCTTCAGCAGAACACTGAGTTTTAATAAATAGTTCTAATGAGGATTGAATTTCTGTACAGACAGACATAGTGACATACCATCATATTGTGCTGGTATCTCTTATAACAGAGTGTTCTATTTACAGCAATTCAATTATTATTGCCTAGAAAGATTCATTTCATATTATTTTAAAAAGGCAAAGCAAACAAGAATGTTATTGAGTATTAAAATTCTTCTCACAAAAAATGACTGACTACCTAAAAGGGCCCAGTCCTGTAAAGTGCGGAGATGCTGCTGATGGAATTGAGACTGCAGAATTGGACCCCATATGGGTCGGCTAGCTAGTTTTCATTGCAGTAAGTTTATTGATTAGTTGATGACTGACCTGCATATTTAATTCAACTAATCTACAAACAAAATGTATCTTCTTGTTAAATGATGGCCATAGAACACGAAGGTGTCCAGCACCTGCCCAGCAGTAGGCTTATACTGTGTGCCACAGTGTAGTAGCGCCATTATGAGAGCCCAAGTCTTGCTACCACACTGGTTTTTGTTTGTTTGTTTTTTGCCATGTAGACATACTCTAAGAGGTCTGGAAGGCAGTGGGAACACAGGGATGAGACAAACTGTTTTTTAAAATTATTATTGTTTCCCTTTCTTCACCAAATGCTTTTCTAATACTTTACTTCTGCAGTATGTAATGGACAGTACAGGCACAAAAGCCGAGTATTGTTATTACTATTAGCTATCTGAGCAGGTGGGGAGTGGGCTAGGATCACTTCTCTAAAAGGTACTAATCAGTCTGATGCCAGGACTTACATGGGTGCCCAATGCAGGGGAAGGTGTAAGGAGCCCCCCTAGATCCTAACTTGCACATCCTGTAGCCAAGCCAGATAGAACTGCATACCCCATGGTTATGAGAAGCCAAAGTCTGTTTCTTCCCTACTCTCTCAGGAGTACCCAACACTACAAAGTGGACAAGGATGCGTGGACAAGAGCCTATGACTCTGCCCCCTTCCCAACTGAGTGCAGGAAGTTGTACAAATAACAGATTTTTCAGTTCACTGGCAGTTCTGAAAAGTTTTAAAAAATTGTTTCAAGTCAACCTAAATATTTTTTTTTGGCAAATGAAAGAGTAAATAATAAAAATAAGAAATGGTGTGTGGGCAAGGGTGGTGATAAGGGAAGATGAAATGAAATGCTTTTAGATTTTGAGCAGTTTAAAATTTTTAATTTTAAAACATATTAAAAGAAAATTTGAAACAAAAAGTTGTTTCAAATGTTTGAAAATGTGGAAATGAAACATTTCTAATGGGGGAATTAATTTTTTTAGTTTTTTTCCCCTCAACTGAAATAATTCAGCAAAATTTGCACAAATTCATTAAATGTTTGTGTCACTGAATCTCTGTTTTTCACTGAAAAAGTTGCGGTCAACAAATTTCATCCAGCTCTAATTGGTGAGGCGCAAGTAACAGCCCACAAAGGAATGTAGTGTTGGACCTGCTGCCTCTGTATACCAGAGAGCTTTGTGAGGCACTTTCACTATAGCCTATACCTAAATGGCACAATCTAGTCCTCTACGAAGCAATTATATAATTATTGCCTCCCCCCACTCCCACAGACACACACGTCTCCCATCTTTTTTAAAGAAAACATTTGCACTGCTGGATAATTTTAGTACCTGAGTAGCTACCATCAAAGGGCACAATTCACTTTAAAGGAAAAAAAATATGTTCAGGCTCCTACGTTGCAGATGGTCATGCCGGGCTGTTGAAGGCCTCTGTGGCATTGTGTGGGATTCTATAGTATGGAAGCCAAATGTTGTCTATTACTGATTTGGGCCCAAAATGTTCCATTTAAACTGAGACTGAAGAGATGTTTAATTTATACTGTCAGAATAAAGCATGGCTTCATTCTCCCCCTCCCCCCCTCTCTCTAGCTTGCTTTCTCTCATTGGAGAAGACCATCTGTTTGTCAAGGGAAGTTGGAAAATAATATTCAACATGAGATTTGCACTGAAATTCTGACACCTAGTAACTGCAGTTATGAAAGCAACTATCTATAATGTATCAAATTCATTTATATTTTAATTCCAATTCATCAGTGTCAAAAATATATATATTTTTTTCTTCTATTCCTGGGTGATACTTATAATAGTCTAATGTGTTCTGGACATTAACAAAAAGGAACTGTGTTGGTGTTTTGTTATTAAACAATGGGCTGTTGTTGAGAGAGGCTGCCAAGATTTTTGTTTGTTTGTTTTCCTAAGACATAACTAGTATTTCAGTAATTATAATTAATGCATTCTGTGTCTCTTTAAAATGACCCCTGGTCCAGTAACAATCAAGAGAAGCCACATATGAAGACATTTTGAAATAGGGAGTTTCAAAGTCAAGTATATATTTCTGTTGGGACACCGGAGCAGAAAAGAAACACAGGTGAAGGGAGACAATTTTGTTGCCCATCAGATTGCAACATACAAAAGAAACTATCTCAAAATGGGTAACTTGTGTGCAGAATGGGCAAACATCATTGGTGTGACCTGCAGCCCTTCACATTTGATTCTTTTGTTCTGTTAGTGGCTGTGTATTTTTAAAACGGATACACACATATTAGGTCTAGTTCTGCAAGCCTTGCTCATGTAGACTGACCAATGAGAGTCAGGTTTGGACCTTTTGAGAAAATACAAGCCAGATCCTCAGTTGGTGTAA
This sequence comes from Terrapene triunguis, assembly GCF_002925995.2. Classification (NCBI taxonomy): domain Eukaryota; kingdom Metazoa; phylum Chordata; order Testudines; family Emydidae; genus Terrapene; species Terrapene triunguis. The sequence goes on along the minus strand of NW_020714282.1, from coordinate 5,198 downwards.
ATGAGTATTGCTCCATTGACTTTGATGGAGCTACTCTAATTTACACCAGATGAGTATCTAGCCCAATACACTGCAATGAAGCTGAAGCCCTCCTGTTCAAGGGACATTCCAGGGCATATAGGGGGCTGCACAAGGAAGGGCAAAGGGTTTGATGCATGATCCCACCACCCTGCCATTTCTTCAAGCATGGTCCTTAGAACTATGGATCTTCCTTTTTCAGGGATGAGGGAATGGTGGTGTGGAAGAAACCAAATCCCCTTCATGCAGGCAAGGAAAGAGCCACCCAGGGAGAGTGGTCTGTCTCAGAACTTCACAGAAAGATGATCTTGGTCTAAGTCATGAACTTACACTGGTTCCGGCAATGATCCTTCTATTCCAAACGTCTGAGAAAATCTCATCTCGGGTTTATTTCAATAGATCTGTTGATTCATATCCTTGCATTTGTAGTCCTGTGTGTGTGTTGAGTTGTCTCTGTCAACTGTACCAAATTGTGTGATGATTTATGATATCAGCAAAAGGGGGGAAAAATCCCTTTCATTTGTAATGAAATGCCAGGATACTAACCCAGGTGTCCACAGGCAGAAGTCTAGTGTGCTAATCTCTCGTACCACATGCTGTCTTCATGAATTGCTATTTGAAATTATTGAGACCTTAAAATACAACAAATCTTTGAAATTTCTAAAAGAAAATCTTCAGACATGTATACATTTTTTCTTAATTTCCTATTAACTAAAAATGAGGTAAATTAGTTATTCATCCAACTTCTGCATACACTGTTATAGTCTTTACATATTACACTGAAAATTAACCTTGTGTATATCCACTCATGTGGATATACTGTAATTGACTACTTCTGGAATACCAGCATGCCTAAAACTCCCATTTCACCTTTGATTGTATATATTCACCCAGTGTTTTCAAAACCCCTTGAACGTAATTGAAATAACCCAGCCTTTTCAACATTAAATTGTACATCACTTGAGCCTTCATTAATTTGATAGGAATCTTGAGTAAATAGTAGTGAAGTGATAAAGAGGAAAACAAAAGAATCCTATCCTGTTTTATGTCTGCTTTTAATCTACTATTGGAAGAACAAAGGCAAATGTAATAACCAAATCCTCTTTTAGCCAGAACAGTGAAAATATGACAGCAACATCACATAGATTAATCCAAGAACTTTTAATCAGTGGAATGTTTTTCTTTATGCTGCTCCAATTTAGGTGTTGCCAAAAGCTTTACCCACTTTTATTTTTAGAGAATTTTCAGTGGCAAATCCCTTAATCTATAATCTTGATTTATAAAGGTCTGTTTGTTCCATTTTATTAATTTGCACTGTGCAAACCCAGCTTTGCTGAGTGACTTTCTATTAAAAAAATAACAAAAACATCCTGAAGTGGCTTTATCTATAGCTATTCTAAGCTTCTTTTCTCCTCTTCTCTTACAGAAAAAATGCAGCTGTTCCGAATAAGAAATATTCCTGTATTTTAACAGAATTACTATGCAGTAATTATGTGCAAAGCATTTCTGCTTTGGGATAGTAAAAATGTGATCTTTGGTAACAGTCTAACCTAACCTGCAACAGGGGTAGACTTCTATCTTTGGCATTCCCTAGGGGTGAGTAGGGAAACCCAGGCCCACACTCTCCACCAGGTTATGATCCAGAGCCCAGTGGTAAGCAGCTAAGTCCTGCTTCCCAAAGTGCAATACTGCTGCCTTCCTGCATCACTTCTTACCAATCCCCTTTCTTACCAATGGATAAAGTAAACATATTAAATAACTGAACTCAGAGGTAAAGTGCAGAATCACAAGTCCCCCCTTTGTGCATTTGACCAAGTCATTGTAGTCAGACCTTGGGCAGCTGGAGCTCCTGCAGTGCTCCTTCCCAGGAGCTTGAAACGTAGGCCCCTTCACTTCCGCTGTGGGTCTTCTACTGAGCTACTCTGCATCCTTTTTATGCTCTTCCTCCAGTCCATGCATATTTTGCGAGTGTGGCAGGGTTGGGCCAACTGATCACAGAGTAGCTCTTTCTGGTGTGGGATTTGTACACCCCATCACAGCGCCAAACTAGGAGTCAGGAGCTCTGGGTTCTGTTCCCAACTCTGCCATGAATTGTCATCTAACCTGAGACAAATCTCACAACTTTTCTGTGCCTCAGATTCACCATCTGCAATATATGGCTAACAATTCAGTCAATTATGTAAAATGTTTTGAGATCTGTGGATGAAAAGCGCTATGTAAATGTGTATTCATTTGCACTATCAAGGACCGATTTTGTCATCCAATCATACCCCTGCATGCCTCTTGTGAGGTATGTAGGGGGCCATTAGTGTGCTGCAATGCACTACAAGTGATTTCCCTTGTCAGAGGCACAATTTAGGGCCACAGGAACATTTTATATAAAGAATTTATGTATCAATATAGTGTGTGTATATATAATATGCATATGGTGCATTTACATGTGGCCAAAAGTATGCAAACACTACCATCTCACTGGATTTTGGTAGGTATTTTACACTATGCACTGGTTTTGTTAATTGTTTTGGAATGGTTTAATTTTAGTGCCTTATTAATTGCTCACATAAAACCTGATTCGGATTGCTACTTATCAGTGACATCTCCTGCTGAACAGACAGGAATGTTTTCTATTATAACGCAATATCCAAAAAAGGATTGGGATTGGTCTGTGTTGCCTCCACTACCCACTTCTGTGTATCTGCATTCTGGAGTCTTTAGCAATTACCAATAGGAACTAATATAGTAAAAACATTCCATATAATATAATATTAATTATCTCTATATGTTGATGTACAAAGTCAATGGATTGTGTGGGATGGGACTTTACATATTTTACTGCTACTCTTTCATTCGTTCAGGCTATAGACACAAGATACTCATGCATTTATTACAATGGGATGGTTATCTTTGCTGACGAACAGGCTAAGCACTTTTCAAATAGGCTTACATTCTAGAAAATACAGTAAAACCTACTTTAATAATATCTCAATTACATAACTGCATTTCCATCAACACAAAAGGCCAAATTTCCAAGATCAGCCTCTAAATTTGCATCCACCATTCTTTGTTCTCCCTTCCCTCAAATTTAAATGTGCATGTTGAGAAACTGGTTGCAAATGTGGAGACCAGGTGCTGGTCTACATTAGAAAATTAGCTCAGCATAACTATGCCATTCAGGGATGTGAAAAATCCAGATCTCTGAACAACACTGTTAAACCGTCCTAACCCCGCATTGTAGGCAATAGTAGGCCGATGAGAAAATTCTCCTGTTGACATAGCTACTGCCTCAAGGGGAGGTGGTTTACCTATGCTGATGGGAGAACCCTCCTATTGGCATACGTAGTGTCTTCACCAAAGTGTTACAGTGGAGCAGAAGCAGTGGTTCAGCTGCAGCATTTTAAATGTAGACAAGTCCTGGGATGAGGACATTCTGTAAACTGGGCTGAGAGGCCCACTGAAACTAAAGTAGTGGCCAAATGAATGAACATTTTTAAAGTAATTTCCTTCCAAATGTGGATAGCACTGCCACAATGTTCCCAATTGTCCACCTATTTTGTTGATTTTTGCATTTGAAGAACTCATTGATTTCCATGAAAGATCTAGCAGTTTAAGAACTGTTTGTTTCAATTGTCTCCAGTCAAGAGTAATACAGTCTTCCTTTCCACAAACTAAAACTATTATCCTCTTTTTTTGGCTGTCTTTTGATCCACTGGGTTGGTAGAACAAAGGCATGTGAGATTAGCAATTCTGCTGTCAACCAAAGAAATATTTTTTAAAAATATAGTTGTATCGTGGATTAATCTGAGAGCTTTTAATTAATGTTTTCTTTTTGCTATGTTGAACTCAGCTGATGTTTTCTTTTCCTTACCTGCTTCCCTTCTTTATCTTTAGTATATTAAAAGCCAAATCCTGGCATCTGAAAGTATGATTTAGCTAGGTCTTTTTCCCACCCTCTTGCATGCTCCATTTTATTAATCTGTGCTATGCAATCCCAACTGCATTGAATGATTCTATTAAAAAAATCAATAAACTTGAGTGGCTTTATCTACACCCTTTCTAAGCCTCTTCTCTTTGTCTAGTTTTACAGAGAGAAGTGCAGACATTGACTAGAAAAGATTTTCAAATACTATGCTATTCACCAGATACTTACGGATAGCACATTAAAACTAGAGTGGATAATACATATCCTTTTCTATTTGCTTCTGGTACTTTCCATTCAGTGGTCATGACAGTGAATAGTTTCAGTGATGAAAACTTTCTGGGTTTTTTTTATGAAATACTTATTATGAGGGGGGAGAGTGACCCTTTCTTTGAGATTTCCGTCAGTTTTGCTTCATACATGCAAAGTGCTTCGGAAGCACAAATCAAACAAAGTCAGGTTCCTGAAAGTCATTTCTTTTTACTCTAAAAATGAAACAAGCTAACTTCAGATTTTCCTAACTTTTTGTAGATTCGACTTGTATTGTTGACAATATCTTTTTTAGTTACATATTAGAATAGTTGTGTATTTTTAAAATTCTCACTATCATTTTGCTGTCAGAGTTTCTCAAAGTGTCAGAACTCAAAATGAGAGATTTTTCTGGCTCATGTTTTAAATATCTTCTGTTTTCCTCTATCATGTTAAAAACTTTGAATTCTGCATCTCTCATCTTCTAAGGTTATGTCTACACTACAAAATTAGGTCGAATTTATAGAAGTCGATTTTTTAGGAAGCGATTTTGTAGTCGATTGTGTGTGTCCCCACTAAGCGTATTAAGTCGCATTAAGTCTGCGGAGTGCGTCCACAGTACCGAGGCTAGCGTCGACTTTCGGAGCATTGCACTGTGGGTAGCTATCCCACAGATCCCGCTGTCTCCGCCACCCATTGAAATTCTGGGTTGAGCTCCCACTGCCTGATGGGGCAAAAACATTGTCGTGGGTGGTTTTGGGTATATGTCGTCAGTCGCCCCTCCCTCCATGAAAGCAACAGCAGACAATCGTTTCGCGCCTTTTTTCCGCGCAGACGCCACACCACGGCAAGCGTGCAGCCCGCTCAGCTCAGCCGCCGCTGTTGTGTCCTGGGTGTTGCTGGCAGCAGACAGTACAATAGGGCTGAAAGCCATCTTCACACTTCCGCTGCCACTCTGCTCTCCTGCTCTGGCAGCTGAGAGTACAATAGGGCTGAAAACCATCGTCACGCTTCC